>NC_048585.1:15083599-15106099 GCF_013265735.2 Oncorhynchus mykiss
TCTCTCTCTCTCTCTCTCTCTCTCTCTCTCTCTCTCTCTCTCTCCTCTCTCTCTCTCTCTCTCTCTCTTTCTCTCCCTCTCCTCTCTCTCTCTCTCTCTCTCTCTCTCTCTCCTCTCTCTCTCCTCTCTCTCTCTCTCTCTCTCTCTCTCTCTCCTCCCTCTCTCTCTCTCATCTCTCTCCTCCCTCTCTGTCTCTCTCTCTCTCTCTCTGCGGTAGTTCTTGTGTGCTGGCAGTTAGCCAAGGCCAAGCTAAAAATAAAAAAGGTTTTCACAATTCCTGACATTTAATCCTAGTAAAAATTCCCTGTCTTAGGTCAGTTAGGATCACCACTTTATTTTAAGAATGTGAAATGTCAGAATAATAGTAGAGAGAATGATTTATTTCAGCTTTTATTTCTTTCATCACATTCCCAGTGGGTCAGAAGTTTGCATACACTCAATTAGTATTTGGTAACATTGCCTTTAAATTGTTTAACTTGGGTCAAACGTTTCAGGTAGCCTTCCACAACCTTCCCACAATAAGTTGGGTGCATTTTGGCCCATTCTTCCATCCTCATGAAGCCATCTATTTTGTGAAGTGCACCAGTCCCTCCTGCAGCAAAAGCACCCCCACAACTTGATGCTGCCACACCCGTGCTTTACGGTTGGGATGGTGTTCTTCAGCTTGCAAGCTTCCCCCTTTTTCCTCCAAACATAACGATGGTCAATTCTCCAAAAAGTACGATCTTTGTCCCCATGTGCAGTTGCAAACCGTAGTCTGGCTTTTTTTTTGGAGCAGTGGCTTCTTCCTTGCTGAGTGGCCTTTCAGGTTATGTCGATATAGGACTTGTTTTACTGTGGATATAGATACTTTTGTACCTGTTTCCTCCAACATCTTCACAAGGTCCTTTGCTGTTGTTCTGGGATTGATTTGCACTTTTCGCACTAAAGTACGTTCATCTCTATGGGACAGACCACGTCTCCTTCCTGAGGGGTATGACGGCTGCATGTCCCATGGTGTTTATACTTCAGTACTATTGTTTGTACAGATGAACGTGGTACCTTCAGGTGTTTGGAAATTGCTCCCAAGGATGAATCAGACTTGTGGGGGTCTACAATGTTTTTTTCTGAGGTCTTGGCTGATTTCTTTTGATTTTCCCATGATGCCAAGCAAAGAGGCACTGAGTTTGAAGGTAGGCCTTGAAATATATCCACAGGTACACCTCCAATTGGCTCAAATGATGTCACTTAGCCTATCAGAAGCTTCTAAAGCCAGGACATCATTTTATGCAAATTTCCAAGCTGTTAAAAGGGACAGTCAACTTAGTGTATGTAAACTTCTAACCCACTGGAATGGTGATACAGTGAATTATAAGATAAATAATCTGTCTATAAACAATTGTTGGAAAAATTACTTGTGTCATGCACAAAGTAGATGTCCTAACCAACTTGCCAAAACTATAGTTTGTTGTTAGAGTGGTTGAAAAATTAGTTTTAATGACTCCAACCTAAGTGTATTTAAACTTCCGACTTCAACTGTATGTGTGTTTGTGTAGGGTTGCTTTCTCACTGCAGTAATGGTGATGTCTTCCTCACCTCACCTGTGAAGGATCAGGACACTGGGGTCTACTGAGGTCTAATAAATAATAGAGACATCACCTAGAATCCATCCATGTAGCTGTGAGTACCCTAAATAACAGAAACATTACCTAGAATCCATCCATGTAGCTGTGAGTACTCTAAATAACAGAGACATCACCTAGAATCCATCCATGTAGCTGTGAGTACTCTAAATAACAGAGACATCCATGAATACCCTACTATTAGACAAGGTGATAGAGATCTCTATTAAGAGATGAACCTGGGAGGGACTACAGCCTCGCCTTCACACAGATCAAAAGGAACAACACTGTGTGTGTGTGTGTGTGTGTGTGTGTTTAATTTCTCCTCCGCCTCTGGATTTTTGCCTAATTACTCTGTGTGCTGTCCCTGTGTGTGTGTGTGTGTGTGTGTGTGTGTGTGTGTGTGTGTGTGTGTGTGTGTGTGTGTGTGTGTGTGTGTGTGTGTGTGTGTGTGTGTGTGTGTGTGTGTGTGTGTGTGTGTGTGTGTGTGTGTGTGTGTGTGTGTGTGTGTTTGTTTGTGGTTTGGTTTTACAATAAGGAAAAATCAGATAAGACATTTCACAGGTCCATGCAAGGGAAAAGGGTATTAGGCTCGGGGGTTAGAGAGAGAGAGAGAGAGAGAGAGAGAGAGAGAGAGAGAGAGAGAGAGAGAGAGAGAGAGAGAGAGAGAGAGAGAGAGAGAGAGAGAGAGAGAGAGAGAGAGAGAGAGAGAGAGAGAGAGAGAGGGAGGGAGGGAGGGAGGGAGGGAGGGAGGGAGGGAGGGAGGGAGGGAGGGAGGGAGGGAGGGAGGGAGGGAGGGAGAGGGAGATTGGGAGGGAGGGAGAGAGTGAGAGAGAGAGAGAGCGAGCGAGAGAGAGAGAGAGAGAGGGAGGGAGGGAGGGAGGGAGCGAGGGAGGGAGGGAGGGGGAGAGAGAGAGAGAGAGGGGGAGGGAGGGAGAGAGTGAGAGAGGGAGAGAGGGAGGGAGTGTGAGAGACAGAGAGAGGGAGGGAGGGAGAGAGAGAGTGAGAGAGGGAGAGAGGGGGGGAGAGAGGGAGGGAGAGAGAGAGAGAGAGAGAGAGAGAGAGAGAGAGTGAGGGAGTGAGGGAGAGAGAGAGAGAGAGTGTGTGTGTGAGAGAGAGAGAGAGAAAGAGAGAGGGGAAGGGAGGGAGGGAGGGAGGGAGGGAGGGAGGGAGGGAGGGAGGGAGGGAGGGAGGGAGGGAGGGAGAGAGAGAGAGAGAGGAGAGAGAGAGAGAGTGAGAGACAGAGACAGAGACAGAGACACAGAGAGACAGAGACAGAGACAGAGAGAGAGAGAGAGAGAGAGAGAGAGAGAGAGAGACAGAGACAGAGACACAGAGAGACAGAGAGAGAGAGAGAGAGAAACAGAGACAGAGACACAGAGAGACAGAGAGGTTATTTTCCCTTTTTTACTTTAACTTGTACATGGTCACAACACTCTATGTAGACATAATATGTTTTTATTATTTTGGAACTTTTATGAGTGTAATTGTTGTTTATTATCTATTTCACTTGCTTTGGCAATGTAAAAATGTGTTCCCTTTGCCAATAAATTGAAATAGAAAATTGAGAGGGAGAGAGAGAGAGTGGGAGAGAGAAAGAAAGAGGAGGGTAAAAACTCCATTCTCCAGACAAGCTGGGCTTTTACATTCACAAATGGAAAACATTTGCTACTCCTGAAAATGTATTTAATTGCCAAAGCTATTTGGACTTGGTGGAGTGCAGCCGAAAAATAACATTACACTAATTAATACATTTATATGGTATGATAATTCTCATAATCAAAACTAACATTGTGCCGGCGTGTATTGTGTGCAATTATCTCAGCCACATTCAGTAGGCCTCCAGATTGTTTGTTTGAGTTGTAGGTTTCTCCCAGGGGTTTTATTCAGAAATCACAGTTTCTATGGCTGAACAGCCCCAATGAATAGGAATCAATCCACAGTCTCTGGAGTGACTCTGGTGAGGCTCGGTTGACATTTGAAGCTCAGGGAGGAAACAAAAACACACTGTTAGCTTGGCATCGTCAACTGAGGTCTGTGCACAAATGACAGAGCTTACTCCTCAACATAATGCTCACTCTCATATAGAGGTTGTTGTTAAGGTGGTATAAAACAGCTGTAAAGTCATTGCCATTATCAATAACATCAAGTGTGATGTTTGTCACAATACCTGCCACACGAGCCTACATGCAAACAATAAACTCAAGCCAATCTTGCTAGCGATTATAGCGATGCTAAGCTAACCCTCCCTCTTTGTACACAGCCCATAACTAGCATGTAATAGCTCCCCTTCTCCATACACAGACCATGGCTAGCATGTAATAGCGATGCTAAGCTAGCTCCCCTTCTTCGTACACAGCCCATAGCTAGCATGTAATAGCGATGCTAAGCTAGCTCCCCTTCTCCATACACAGACCATAGCTAGCATTTAATAGCGATGCTAAACTAGCTCCCCTTCTCCATACACAGACCATAGCTAGCATTTAATAGCGATGCTAAGCTAGCTCCCCTTCTCCATACACAGACCATAGCTAGCATTTAATAGCGATGCTAAACTAGCTCCCCTTCTCCATACACAGACCATAGCTAGCATTTAATAGCGATGCTAAGCTAGCTCCCCTTCTCCGTACACAGCCCATAGCTAGCAATTAATAGAAATGCTAAGCTAGCTCCCCTTCGTTGTACACAGCCCATAGCTAACTAGCTCCCCTTCTCCGTACACAGCCCATAGCTAGCATGTAATAGCGATGCTAAGCTAGCTCCCCTTCTCCGTACACAGCCCATAGCTAGCGTGTAATAGCGATGCTAAGCTAGCTCCCCTTCTCTCCTGGCTGGGAATACTGTATTCTGTATTATAAGCTATTACATAATTACATATACAGTGCCTTGCGAAAGTATTCGGCCCCCTTGAACTTTGCGACCTTTTGCCACATTTCAGGCTTCAAACATAAAGATATAAAACTGTATTTTTTTGTGAAGAATCAACAACAAGTGGGACACAATCAGGAAGTGGAACGACATTTATTGGATATTTCAAACTTTTTTAACAAATCAAAAACTGAAAAATTGGGCGTGCAAAATTATTCAGCCCCTTTACTTTCAGTGCAGCAAACTCTCTCCAGAAGTTCAGTGAGGATCTCTGAATGATCCAATGTTGACCTAAATGACTAATGATGATAAATACAATCCACCTGTGTGTAATCAAGTCTCCGTATAAATGCACCTGCACTGTGATAGTCTCAGAGGTCCGTTAAAAGCGCAGAGAGCATCATGAAGAACAAGGAACACACCAGGCAGGTCCGAGATACTGTTGTGAAGAAGTTTAAAGCCGGATTTGGATACAAAAAGATTTCCCAAGCTTTAAACATCCCAAGGAGCACTGTGCAAGCGATAATATTGAAATGGAAGGAGTATCAGACCACTGCAAATCTACCAAGACCTGGCCGTCCCTCTAAACTTTCAGCTCATACAAGGAGAAGACTGATCAGAGATGCAGCCAAGAGGCCCATGATCACTCTGGATGAACTGCAGAGATCTACAGCTGAGGTGGGAGACTTTGTCCATAGGACAACAATCAGTCGTATATTGCACAAATCTGGCCTTTATGGGAGAGTGGCAAGAAGAAAGCCATTTCTTAAAGATATCCATAAAAAGTGTTGTTTAAAGTTTGCCACAAGCCATCTGGGAGACACGCCAAACATGTGGAAGAAGGTGCTCTGGTCAGATGAAACCAAAATTGAACTTTTTGGCAACAATGCAAAACGTTATGTTTGGCGTAAAAGCAACACAGCTGAACACACCATCCCCACTGTCAAACATGGTGGTGGCAGCATCATGGTTTGGGCCTGCTTTTCTTCAGCAGGGACAGGGAAGATGGTTAAAATTGATGGGAAGATGGATGAGCCAAATACAGGACCATTCTGGAAGAAAACCTGATGGAGTCTGCAAAAGACCTGAGACTGGGACGGAGATTTGTCTTCCAACAAGACAATGATCCAAAACATAAAGCAAAATCTACAATGGAATGGTTCAAAAATAAACATATCCAGGTGTTAGAATGGCCAAGTCAAAGTCCAGACCTGAATCCAATCGAGAATCTGTGGAAAGAACTGAAAACTGCTGTTCACAAATGCTCTCCATCCAACCTCACTGAGCTCGAGCTATTTTGCAAGGAGGAATGGGAAAAAATGTCAGTCTCTCGATGTGCAAAACTGATAGAGACATACCCCAAGCGACTTATACAGCTGTAATCGCAGCAAAAGGTGGCGCTACAAAGTATTAACTTAAGGGGGCTGAATAATTTTGCACGCCCAATTTTTCAGTTTTTGATTTGTTAAAAAAGTTTGAAATATCCAATAAATGTCGTTCCACTTCATGATTGTGTCCCACTTGTTGTTGATTCATCACAAAAAAATACAGTTTTATATCTTTATGTTTGAAGCCTGAAATGTGGCAAAAGGTCGCAAAGTTCAAGGGGGCCGAATACCTTCGCAAGGCACTGTAATCAATTAAATCATTCATTCATTTCACCTGCTCTTGGAAATGGTATTCTCTCTCTCTCTACTCACATTGTGCAACCCTTTCCCCATCTCCTCTCTCTCTCTCTCTCACTCACTCACTCACTCACTCACTCACTGTTGGCCATGTGATAAGATTATAATCTACAGGATATATGCGTTCTCATCTAACAGCTAACTGTGTCTCCAGTCCGTGAGGAAATAAACTGTGGTTCCCCGTCTGTCTACTGGAGACCTCTGCATGGCTTAATAAAGGCTGTTCATCTACAGACACTACAGTAAGTGCATTTAAGGCTGTGTGTGTATTTGTATTATTTTACCTTTATTTAACTATGCAGGTCCGTCAAGAACAAATTCTTATTTTCAATTGACGGCCTAGGAACAGTGGGTTAACTGCCTGTTCAGGGGCAGAACGACAGATTTGTACCTTGTCAGCTCGGGGTTTGAACTTGCAACCTTCCGGTTACTAGTCCAACGCTCTAACCACTAGGCTACCCTTCCATATGTGGGTGCGTGCGTTCGTGCGTGGATTTAGATTAGAGTTTATTAGTCACATGCACAGGAAGAATGCAGGATACAGTGAAATTCTCCAGCTTCGAGCTCCAACAGGTCAGAGGTTGGCAATGAGCACCCAATGGTGAGGGTACTACCCTCTGTAGCACCTTGATGTCAGTGGCGGTGGAGTTGCAGTACCAGGCTGTGATGCAGCCAGACAGAATGCTCTCGATGGCGCGTCTGCAGAATACTGCGTGGGCCCTCGGGGACAGGCTGAATCTCTATAGCCTCCTGAGGTTGAAGAATCACGTCCATACCTTCTTCACCACGGTGTCCATGTGCTTTGAACATTTCAGCTCCTCTGAGATGTGTCCACTGTATGCGCCAGTACGTATGTGTGTGTGTGTGTGTGTATATGTGTATGTGTGTATGTGTGTGTGTGTTTGTGTGTGAGTGTGTGTGTGTGTGTGTGTGTGTGTGTGTGTGTGTGTGTGTGTGTGTGTGTGTGTGTGTGTGTGTGTGTGTGTGTGTGTGTGTGTGTGTGATTAAGTCTGCAGTGCTGAGCAGAAGGGTAGTGGTGGTGACGGGGACTCGGGGGAGACAGGGTACATCACTAGTGGTTCAGAAGTTGTGATCTGTTTAAAACCCAACCAGGGATCTGACCTAAGGGACATGCAGCTGTTGGACATACCAGTGACATTCACAGTAAAGACGATCATTGACATGGACATTTCATAACCCTACTCCTAACACACAAGTACATGTACAAAGGCAGATGTACAATGGCATACACAGTGCAGTAGTAAATATATATGTTAACACCATGGGACCAAGCAGCCGTCATACGCGTTCTGTCTCCTAGTGACGAACCTACTTTGGTGCGAAAAGTGCGAATCAATCCCAGAACAACAGCAAAGGTCCTTGTGAAGATGCTGGAGGAAACAGGTACAATATCCACTATAAAACAAGTCCTATAACGACCTAACCTGAAAGGCCACTCGGCAAGGACGAAGCACCTGCTCCAAAACCGCCATAAAAAAGCCAGACTACGGGTTGCAACTGCACATGGGGACAAAGATCGTACTTTTTGGAGAAATGTCCTCTGGTCGGATGAAACAAAATTAGAACTGTTTGGCCATAATGGCATTATGAGGAAAGAAAATTATGTGGATATATTTAGGCAACACTCAATACATCAGTCAGGAAGTTAAAGTTTGGTCGGAAATGGGTCTTCCAACTGGACAATGACCCCAAGCATACTTCCAAAGTTGTGGCAAAATGGCTTAAGGACAACAAAGTCAAGGTATTGGAGTGGCCATCACAAAGCCCTCACCTCAATCCTATAGACAATTTGTGGGCAGAACTGAGAAAGAGTGTGCGAGCAAGGAGGCCTACTAACCTGACTCAGTTACACCACCACCCTCAGTGCATTTCTGGCAAATTACCCAGGGCCCTTGCTTCCCCTCTTCATCTCTTCCCCTCTTCCTCTCTTCCCCTCTCCCCTCCCTAATCTCTCTCCTCATTCTTCCCCATCACCTTCCTCCAGTCGCCGATCCTGGCCCGTTCCCTAATACAGCCCTGAGGTAAAGCCTGGGGGCAACATTAAGGGCCCCGTTCCCCCTCATCTCCTCTTTAAGGAGGCATAAGTCGGGGCCGGGGCCAGACCCGGGGGCCAGGGACCGAGATTAAGGGATTAGTCCCTTCTAACTCTTTACCATTTTAATGAGGGCCTTTTCTTCTCTGTCACCCAACTGTGTTCCAGTCGGCCCAGAGACGTCACCGCCACTACTACCATAGCCGTCCCATTAATAATGCAACACTGCATTGTGGGAGAAGGGGCCCGACACACTTCCCAATGAGTAGGGGGTTACTGGGAAGAAATAGCAATTTAGGACCAAACCCTCTCATCCTCTCATTTGTGATGGGCGATAAGAAGAGGACAAATTTGAATCTAGACTTGACTGAGGGAATTGTCAGAATTGCAGTGGGGAGACTCCTATTAACTGGAACAGCACTGAACATGCAGAGTTGGAAAGGGAGAATGTTACGGTGCGTGAATGAGGACCCAAAAGCGAATCAACTTAAACAGAGCTTCTTTAATTACCAAACATAGGTAGGCTCAGATGGACCGGCAGATTCCGACAGGACAGGACAAGGTTACAGCAAACATGACGACAGTCTGGTTCAGGCATGAATGACACAAACAAACAAGAATCCGACAAGGACAGGAGCAGAAACAGAGAGAGATATTGGGACCTAATCAGAGGGAAAAAAGGGAACAGGTGGGGAACGGGGTGAATGGGTAGTTAGAGGAGACAAGGGACAGCTGGGGGAAAGCGGGGGAGAAAAGGTAACCTAACACGACCAGCAGAGGGAGACAGGGTGAAGGGAAAGGACAGAGACAAGACAACATGACAGTACATGACAGTACCCCCCCACTCACCGAGCGCCTCCTGGCGCACTCGAGGAGGAAACCTGGCGGCAACGGAGGAAATCATCAATCAGCGCACGGTCCAGCACGTCCCGAGAGGGAACCCAACTCCTCTCCTCAGGACCGTACCCCTCCCAGTCAACTAGGTACTGATGACCACGGCCCCGAGGACGCATGTCTAAGATTTTACGGACCCTGTAGATAGGTGCGCCCTCGACAAGGATGGGGGGGGGGGGGGGGGAAGACGAGCGGGGGCGCGAAGAACGGGCTTAACACAGGAGACATGGAAGACCGGGTGGACGCGACGAAGATATCGCGGAAGAAGAAGTCGCACTGCGACAGGATTAATGACCTGAGAGATACGGAATGGACCAATGAACCGCGGGGTCAACTTGCGAGAAGCCGTCTTAAGGGGAAGGTTCTGAGTGGAGAGCCAAACTCTCTGACCGCGACAATATCTAGGGCTCTTAGTTCTACGCTTATTAGCAGCTCTCACAGTCTGCGCCCTATAACGGCAAAGTGCAGACCTGACCCTCTTCCAGGTGCGCTCGCAACGTTGGACAAAAGCCTGAGCGGAGGGGACGCTGGACTCGGCGAACTGAGATGAGAACAACGGAGGCTGGTACCCGAGGCTACTCTGAAAAGGAGATAGCCCGGTCGCAGACGAAGGAAGCGAGTTGTGGGCGTATTCTGCCCAGGGGAGCTGTTCTGACCAAGACGCAGGGTTGCGAAAAGAAAGACTGCGTAAGATGCGACCAATAGTCTGATTGGCCCGTTCTGCTTGACCGTTAGACTGGGGGTGAAAGCCAGAAGAGAGACTGACGGAAGCCCCAATCAAACGGCAAAACTCCCTCCAAAATTGAGACGTGAATTGCGGACCTCTGTCCGAAACGACGTCTGACGGAAGGCCATGAATTCTGAAAACATTCTCGATGATGATTTGTGCCGTCTCTTTAGCAGAAGGAAGCTTAGCAAGGGGAATGAAATGAGCCGCCTTAGAGAACCTATCGACAACCGTAAGAATAACAGTCTTCCCCGCTGACGAAGGCAGTCCGGTGACAAAATCTAAGGCGATGTGAGACCACGGTCGAGAGGGAATAGGAAGCGGCCTGAGACGGCCGGCAGGAGGAGAGTTACCGGACTTAGTCTGCGCGCAGACCGAACAAGCAGCCACGAAACGACGCGTGTCATGCTCCCGGGTGGGCCACCAGAAACGCTGGCGAATGGAAGCAAGCGTACCCCGAACGCCAGGGTGGCCGGCTAACTTGGCAGAGTGAGCCCACTGAAGAACGGCCAGACGAGTAGGAACGGGAACGAAAAGAAGGTTCCTAGGACAAGCGCGCGGCGACGGAGTTTGAGTGAGTGCTTGCTTTACCTGCCTCTCAATTCCCCAGACAGTCAACCCGACAACACGCCCCTCAGGGAGAATCCCCTCGGGGTCAGTGGAGGCTACTGAAGAACTGAAGAGACGAGACAAAGCATCAGGCTTGGTGTTCTTAGAGCCCGGACGATAAGAAATCACGAACTCGAAACGAGCGAAAAACAGCGCCCAACGCGCCTGACGCGCATTAAGTCGTTTGGCAGAACGGATGTACTCAAGGTTCCTATGGTCAGTCCAAACGACAAAAGGAACGGTCGCCCCCTCCAACCACTGTCGCCATTCGCCTAGGGCTAACCGGATGGCGAGCAGTTCGCGGTTACCCACATCATAGTTACGTTCCGACGGCGACAGGCGATGAGAAAAATACGCGCATGGGTGGACCTTGTCGTCAGAGAGGGAGCGCTGAGAAAGGATGGCTCCCACTCCCACCTCTGACGCGTCAACCTCGACAACGAACTGTCTAGAGACGTCAGGTGTAACAAGGATAGGAGCGGATGTAAAACGACGATAGAAGTTCGCGAAGCCGAGAAAGCGCTGCAGCTCGACGCGTGACTTAGGGACGGGCCAATCAATGACAGCTTGGACCTTAGCGGGATCCATCTTAATGCCTTCAGCGGAAACGCAATAGAGACAGAGGCGGTTGGTGATTCTCCGTTCCCTCTCCTCAGTCGAGATGCGGATACCTCCCAGCTGCATGGGCTCAGCACCCGAGCCGGCAGAGGAAGATGGTAGTGATGCGGAGAGGGAGGCGACGGAGAGCGCGAGCTCCTTTCCACGAGCTCGGTGACGAAGATCAACCCGTCGCTCAATGCGAATAGCGAGTTCAATCAAGGAATCCACGCTGGAAGGAACCTCCCGGGAGAGAATCTCATCCTTTACCTCTGCGCGGAAACCCTCCAGAAGACGAGCGAGCAAGGCCGGCTCGTTCCAGCCACTGGAGACAGCAAGAGTGCGAAACTCAATAGAGTAGTCTGTTATGGATCGATTGCCTTGACATAGGGAAGACAGGGCCCTGGAAGCCTCCTCCCCAAAAACAGATCGATCAAAAACCCGTATCATCTCCTCCTTAAAGTCTTGATACTGGTTAGTACACTCAGCCCTTGCCTCCCAGATTGCCGTGCCCCACTCACGAGCCCGTCCAATAAGGAGAGATATGACGTAGGCGACACGAGCAGTGCTCCTGGAGTAAGTGTTGGGCTGGAGAGAAAACACAATATCACACTGGGTGAGGAACGAGCGGCATTCAGTGGGCTCCCCAGAGTAACACGGCGGGTTATTGATTCTGGGCTCCGGAGATTCGAAAGCCCTGGAAGTGGCCGGTGGATCGAGGCGGAGATGGTGAACCTGTTCTGTGAGGTTGGAGACTTGGGTGGCCAGGGTCTCAACGGCATGTCGAGCAGCAGACAATTCCTGCTTGTGTCTGCCTAGCATCGCTCCCTGGATCTCGACGGCTGAGTGGAGAGGATCCGAAGTCGCTGGGTCCATTCTTGGTCGGATTCTTCTGTTACGGTGCGTGAATGAGGACCCAAAAGCGAATCAACTTAAACAGAGCTTCTTTAATTACCAAACATAGGTAGGCTCAGATGGACCGGCAGATTCCGACAGGACAGGACAAGGTTACAGCAAACATGACGACAGTCTGGTTCAGGCATGAATGACACAAACAAACAAGAATCCGACAAGGACAGGAGCAGAAACAGAGAGAGATATTGGGACCTAATCAGAGGGAAAAAAGGGAACAGGTGGGGAACGGGGTGAATGGGTAGTTAGAGGAGACAAGGGACAGCTGGGGGAAAGCGGGGGAGAAAAGGTAACCTAACACGACCAGCAGAGGGAGACAGGGTGAAGGGAAAGGACAGAGACAAGACAACATGACAGTACATGACAGAGAAAGCCTGACAGGTCAATAGAAGGGGTTAAAGAGGCCAGGACAAAGCAGGGTTAATTCTGCATTGTGGATCCGTACAGTAGAGTCCCAGAAGTCCAGTCAATGGGGAATTGAAGGACAATATTGAACCTCCTTTTGTCCTTGGCTTAAACCTGCATAGACCACTATGATTCTGTCCTCTTTCCCCCATATTCTAGATGAGCTACAGACCAAGTCATTCCCAAGTCGTGATGTCAGTCAAATTAGTAGCATACAGTAAGCCAAACAGTGGCCTCAGGCTGAGGGTCAGCATGACAATCAACAGGACTGCTCCTGTATTACTGTATTCACTGTCCCAACGCCTTTCACCCATTCCAACAGGGGGACAATGGCAACTGTCATTAAGAAAAGTTGACAGAGGCCACAGGGGTCACAATAATGACAAGAGAGGATAAGGGCCATTTGGGGGATGTGGGCCCCCTGCATGGATGCTGCTTGCACACTTGTACACAAGTTCATATGGACATGCCAGGGTTTCTCAACAAAAGAAAAATCCATCCCTAGAACACTTCAGTCCAACAGGGTCCTCAAAATGATAACTTCAAATGGGGTCCAAGGGAGGCCTCTCGATTGGACAATGGGTCTGTCACTCACCAAGGGGTCGGGTGGGGGTGGTCAGAACTTTGGCTGAGAGGACAATGACAGTCAAGGATTCCACAGATTCCTCCTTTTTACATCCCTTCTTCCTCCTTCTTCTGAGGATCTGTCAAGGAACGCGTGGCGAATCTCCCAGCAAAGGCCTTTAATAACCTGAACTGACATCCTGTGTGTGTCAGAAGCTGGGGGGGGGGTCAGGGCATTCACAGATACAACAACCTCCTTTAATAAACGAAGGCCACTGATCTACGAATGCATGAGTGAACAACGGCTATTCACCCCATTGGAGAGTGGATCAAGACGAGTCATTGACAGAGACCAGGGTCTGGTTCATGGTAGGAAAAACATTGAGGGGTCCTGAACACTGAAGACTGTTTCACAGCTAAGGACTGGCCCTAGGGCTAAAATACCACGACCCTCCATTTCATGGTTCACACTGATCTCGGAGGCCAAAGGACACCACTTCAGCCACTTACAGATGACTTGGTGCTCTTTCACTCCTCTCTGTCTTTTCACACAACCCTACACACACTCACACACAGCCACACACACGCACAGCCACACATACACATACACACACACACACACACACACACACACACACACACACACACACACACACACACACACACACACACACACACACACACACACACACACACACACACACACACACACACACACACACACAGCCACACACAGCCACACACAGCCACACATGCACGCATAAACACTCCTACACAGCACTCACAATCAGCCAGCCAACCCTGCTACTACAGAATCCTATCTCAAACCTCTTAAGTGCAGGGATATTGAACACCCCCTGGCAACTGCAGCCATTTTCCTCTGACACTCCCAACAGAGAGAGAGAGAGAACACAAGAACAAAAATGAGACAGAGGGAGAGAGAGAGGGAACAGGCAAGAATGAATAAAAAAAAACATCTCTCTCTCTACTCTCCTCCCCAGTGGAGACAGGACAAGGCTGTTTCCTCCCCTCAGCCTCTGCCCAGGCTCCAGTCTGCTAAATCTCCTAGCAGCCAGCAGCATTAATAAGAACAAGCCAGTGTGCACCAGTAGAAATCCCTCAGGATCCCGGCAGCAGAACCTTCTCTCCACACACACACACACACACGCACAGGTACACATACACACAGCTGGGGGTTTTGAAAACCGACAGACCGAACTACCAATACTCTCCAAAAAAGAATGAGGGAAAGAGAGACAGAGGAGAGAGAGAGAGAAGGAGAGGAGAGAGAGAGAGTAGGAGAGGACAATAACTCAGGGAGACAGTGATGAATGCTGGCGTTTACCACATTTCCCAATCTGCACGTGGTGCATGCAGGAGGACATTTATTTAGGGAGGAAAAGGGCAGAGGCTGAGGAGAGAGTGAGAGGGAAAGAGAGAGAGAGAGAGATAATGGTGGACAGAGATTTGGGATTTTGGCTATTTTCTTTTGAGGTGAGAGTTAGGATGGAAGACGTACTGTACCAGTCAAAAGTTTGGACACATCTACTCATTCCAGGGTTTTTCTGAATTTTTACTACATTGTTGAATAATAGTGAAGACATCAAAACACCTTGATTTAACCAGGTAGGCAAGTTGAGAACAAGTTCTCATTTACAATTGCGACCTGGCCAAGATAAAGCAAAGCAGTTCGACACATACAACAACACAGAGTTACACATGGAGTAAAACAAACATACAGTCAATAATACAGTAGAAAAATAAGTCGATGTACAATGTGAGCAAATGAGGTGAGATAAGGGAGGTAAAGGCAAAAAAGGCCATGGTGGCGAAGTAAATACAATATAGCAAGTAAAACACTGGAATGGTAGATTTGCAATGGAAGAATGTGCAAGGTAGAGATAGAAATAATGGGGTGCAAAGGAGCAAAATAAATAAATAAATACAGTAGGAGGAGAAGTAGTTGTTTGGGCTAAATTATAGATGGGCTATGTACAGGTGCAGTAATCTGTGAGCTGCTCTGACAGCTGATGCTTAAAGCTAGTGAGGCAGATAAGTGTTTCCAGTGTCAGAGATTATTGTAGTTCGTTCCAGTCATTGGCAGCAGAGAACTGGAAGGAGAGGCGGCCAAAGGAAGAATTGGTTTTGGGGGTGACCAGAGAGACATACCTGCTGGAGTGCGTGCTACAGGTGGGTGCTGCTATGGTGACCAGAGAGACATACCTGCTGGAGTGTGTGCTACAGGTGGGTGCTGCTATGGTGACCAGCGATCTGAGATAAGGGGGGACTTTACCTAGCAGGGTCTTGTAGATGACCTGGAGCCAGTGGGTTTGGCGACGAGTATGAAGCAAGGGTCAGCCAACGAGAGTGTAAAGGTCGCAGTGGTGGGTAGGTTATATGGGGGTTTGGTGACAAAACGGATGGCACTGTGATAGACTGCATCCAATTTATTGAGTAGGGTATTGGAGGCTATTTTGTAAATTACATCGCCGAAGTCAAGGATCTGTAGGATGGTCAGTTTTGAAGAGCATACATTTAGTTTTACTTGTATTTAAGAGCAATTGGAGGCCACGGAAGGAGTGTTGTATGGCATTGAAGCTCGTCTGGAGGGTTGTTAACACTGTGTCCAAAGAAGGGCCAGAAGTATACAGAATGGTGTCGTCTGCGTAGAGGTGGATCAGAGACTCACCAGCAGCAACAGCGACATCATTGATGTATACAGAGAAGAGAGTCGGTCCAAGAATTGAACCCTGTGGCACCCCCATAGAGACTGCCAGAGGCCCGGACAACAGGCCTTCCGATTTGACACACTGAACTCTATCAGAGAAGTAGTTGGTGAAGCAGGCGAGGCAATCATTTGAGAAACCAAGGCTATCGAGTCTGCCGATGAGGATGTGGTGATTGATTTCGATTGAGTCGAAAGCCTTAGCCAGGTCAATGAATACGGCTGCACAGTATTAAGTTAAGATATCGTTTAGGACCTTGAGCGTGGCTGAGGTGCACCCATGACCAGCTCTGAAACCAGATTGCATAGCGGAGAAGGTGTGGTGGGATTGGAAAAGGTTGGTAATCTGTTTGTTGACTTGGCTTTTTGGTAGGTCTGTAGCAGTTTGGGTCAAGAGTGTCCCCCCCCTTTGAAGAGGGGGATGACCGCAGCTGCTTCCCAATCTTTGGGAATCTAAGACGACACAAAAGAGAGGTTGAACAGGCTAGTAATAGGGGTTGCAACAATTTCGGCAGATAATTTTAGAAAGAAAGGGTCCAGAAATAACAAACATGGAATCATGTATTAACCAAAAAAGTGTTTAACAAATTTTTCAAATTAGCCACCCTTTGCCTTGATGAGAGCTTTGCACACTCTTGGTATTCTCTCAACCAAGCGTCATGTTTGGGTTACTACATGATTCCATATGTGTTATTTCATAGTTTTGATGTCTTCACTATTATTACATCATGTAGAAAATAGTAAAAATAAAGAAAAACCCTGGAATGAGTAGATGTGTCCAAACTTTTACCTGGTACTGTATATGAAACAGCTCACTTGAATATAAGCCGAATCAGTTATTCAAAGTTCTGTTTTAACATCACCAAGCCATTACAGAGAACATGTCTGGATGAGGATGGATTTCCCCTACAACCCAATTTACACCAGCCACAGTGTGTTCCACTAACAGAGTCAGAGCCGTGGGGGCTCAGTTGGTGGAGGGCTCGAACTAGAGTGAGTGTGTGTGTGGTGTTTTACATAACTCTCAATGTGTGTGTGTCCTCTAGTGGGGCCACAGGAAGAGCAGGGGCCACCACAGTGAGGATGAGGCCAGGTGGGTACCACAGGAAGAGCAGGGGCCACCACAGTGAGGGTGAGGCCAGGTAGGTACCACAGGAAGAGCAGGGGCCACCAGAGTGAGGATGAGGCCAGGTCGGTACACCAGGAAGAGCAGGGGCCACCACAGTTAGGGTGAGGCCAGGTAGGTACCACAGGAAGAGCAGGGGGCACCACAGTTAGGATGAGGCCAGGTAGGTACCACAGGAAGAGCAGGGGCCACCACAGTTAGGGTGAGGCCAGGTAGGTACCACAGGAAGAGCAGGGGCCACCACAGTTAGGATGAGGCCAGGTAGGTACCACAGGAAGAGCAGGGGCCACCACAGTTGGGTGAGGCCAGGTAGGTACCACAGGAAGAGCAAGGGCCACCACAGTGAGGGTGAGGCCAGGTAGGTACCACAGGAAGAGCTGGGGCCACCACAGTTAGGGTGAGGCCAGGTAGGTACCACAGGAAGAGCAGGGGCCACCACAGTTAGGGTGAGGCCAGGTAGGTGCCACAGTTAGGATGAGGCCAGGTAGGTACCACAGTTAGGGTGACGCCAGGTAGGTACCACAGTTAGGGTGAGGCCAGGTAGGTACCACAGTTAGGGTGAGGCCAGGTAGGTACCACAGGAAGAGCAGGGGGCACCACAGTTAGGATGAGGCCAGGTAGGTACCACAGGAAGAGCAGGTGCCACCACAGTTAGGGTGAGGCCAGGTAGGTACCACAGGAAGAGCAGGGGCCACCACAGTTAGGATGAGGCCAGGTAGGTACCACAGGAAGAGCAGGGGCCACCACAGTTAGGGTGAGGCCAGGTAGGTACCACAGGAAGAGCAGGGGCCACCACAGTTAGGATGAAGCCAGGTAGGTACCACAGGAAGAGCAGGGGCCACCACAGTTAGGGTGAGGCCAGGTAGGTACCACAGTTAGGATGAGGCCAGGTAGGTACCACAGTTAGGATGAGGCCAGGTAGGTACCACAGGAAGAGCAGGGGCCACCACAGTTAGGATGAGGCCAGGTAGGTACCACAGGAAGAGCAGGGGCCACCACAGTTAGGGTGAGGCCAGGTAGGTACCACAGTTAGGATGAGGCCAGGTGGGGTGGGACAGAGGTCCAAGGCTGGGCCAAAAAGGATCCCACGTTTTAACTGTCACTCTAGGTAATGTTATCCCAGTCAAAGGGTTGTGTTCCCTTACCCATGGTGTCAGGCTAAGAGATGGATGGTGTAGTTAATATAGGTGAGGAGTCTCTCTGTGTGATCTATAGGATGAGAGAGATGAAGGGGAGACCATAGGAGCTCGACAGCATGTGTGTTCATCTCTGTGCTGATAGGATCACAGTCTGATCTATGGTCCTTTGATACTCTAACACAATATACACAAACACACAAACACATAATGCACGCACGCACACACACTAGCGCGCACACACAAAGCACGCACACACACACACACACACACACACACACACACACACACACACACACACACACACACACACACACACACACACACACACACACACACACACACACACACACACACAGAATCGCAGTCATCTGCAGCTGACTTGTGTTCAAAGCCAATGTTTCATCAACTTCCAATCAACGTCAGAAGAATCACAAACAGCGAGTTTCTCCTCGGCTCCAAACAAGAGAGAGAACGGAGGACTATGATGTCCATGACTAATTAATTAACTGTGTTTATTAGGAGCATAAAGGAACCCCTTTGCTCTCTGTGTGTGTCCGTACATATGCCCGTTCAGAAGCCGTGCGTCCTGTGCGCGTCTCGCAGATGAAAAACGGCCTGCGTGTAGTTAATTGGATATGTTTGTGTAATTAGTGGCGTTATGGCTTGCATGGCCACGTGTCTCTTTTGTTTGTCTGTTTCGGAACACAGAGGCAGAATGGGAGCAGAAACTTGATTACACAGATGTTAATTACAGTGGAATTATCTCGGGCTCTGCTACAGTTAATGGCTGTCCAACAACACAACCAGAAAGGACTTGATACAACATTGGTGACTCGCCGAGTTAGGCCGGTCACGGGGGAATGTGCTTCGACAAAGAGATGGACCCGAGGGCCGGTTTGCTCATGACTGGATGTGTCAGAGCTGCCGTCAACAGTCTTAACAACAGAACCAGGAACTCAACAGTGTTATTGCATTGCTCTTCTCAGGGAAAGACTCATACATTCAAAGGTGTGTATAACTTCCAGACTCATATCCTACTTTCATCACACTTTTAACAAAGTATATCTTGATAAATCCCACACAGTGTTACAGCAGAGACTTCAGAAAGCAGCAGGTATCATCCACTATGTTACTATTCCACAACTATAGAGGCATGTTCTGGTCAGCATCTTAGCACCAATGTGACAGAATGTTTTAACATTGGCTTCCTCTCTACTCTCATGTGCTATAAGCAAATCATCTTCAGGGGAATGTGGAAAGGCCAGAATGTCACAGCTGCTTCGTGTAGCTTTCAGCTTCACCCAAACGAAAGGCTTTTATGATCATGGTGACGCGGCTCATCTGATGGTTGAACAGTAGCTCTGCCTAATGAATGAAATAAATACTGTTTTCTCTTCATATTTAGATATTTTACTCTTTTAAATAGAATCAAATATATATCATCTTCAGACAGGCGTAGTAATGAGGCCATTTGCTTTGATGTCGAGAAATTAACACACACACACACACACACACGCACACACACACACACACACACACACACACACACACACACACACACACACACACACAGATGTAATATCTCTCCTTACTGTGACTAAAATGCCATCTGATTAGTGGCCACTTATCAGGGCGCTATTGCTCGGTGGTGTTAATAAGCTTTACCCCAGGCAGTTTTAGATATGGAGCTCACACACTAACACACACACACACACACACACACACACACACACACACACACACACACACACACACACACACACACACACACTTGCATACAAGTGCAGCACTGGAGACCAGCTATGAAGGCCATTTGAGGCTACTCCCAGACTCCCAATGTATTTGAACTTAGGGTAAGTGTTCTGTTGGCAACCATGCTGTGTTAACAGTAGGTACAGACACAGCAGGAAATGGAAATGGTTGTGGTATGAAAGCAAGATGTCTGTGATTTCCTGATTTCACTCTGTTGTGAAGGTGACACCTTTAATTTTGGCCTGTCACTAATTACGCTAGTGCCTCTAACAAAATCTTCCTGGCATAATTAACACACACATAGTGTGTGTTAATAGTGTTGATAGAGATCTGTCTGTCTGTCTGTCTGCTTGTCTGTCTGCTTGTCTGTCTGTCTGTCTGTCTGTCTGTCTGCCTGTCTGCCTGTCTGTCTGTCTGTCTGCCTGTCTGCCTGTCGTTCTGTCTGTCATTGTTAGAGTACGTCTTAGAGTACATCATTCTTAGAGTGCTAGAGTACAGGTCTGGAGTAGAAGACTTCTAGGGATGAGACGCAGACAGGATTTCACTAAGGTGGACCTGAGTGAGAGAACCTCTTCCCATTCCTTCCTGCGTTTGATTCCAACATAGTAGAGAAAGACTGGATCCCCCTGACTCCTCTCTCTCTTTCTTTCTTTCTCTCTATCTCTCTCTCCCCACTGCGTAGGCTCTGCTCGGCTCGCCCTACGTTACCATAGCAACAGGGGCCTGTGCGGTGGGGAGTAGCGAGAGAGCGAGAGGAGAGCAGGCTGAGCCTCTACCTGCAGTCCACCGCTACCACAGGTCCTCAGGGACCTTCTCTCTCTTTCACCCTCTCTCTTTCACCCTCTCTCTATCTCTCTGTTTCACCTCCTCTCTCCAGATGCATCCATTTCTCCGCTGAATACTAAGAGCAGCTACTCACGCTCTTCATAATGCTGTGTGACAAGAATGTCCTTCAGCATCGCATCTACACACAGATATGTGATTCTCTCTGTCTTTCTCGCTATCTCTGTCCCTCCCTCCCTCCCTCCCTCCCTCCCTCCCTCCCTCCCTCCCTCCCTCCCTCCCTCCCTCCCTCCCTCCCTCTCCATACAGGTGACAGTGATATGACATGAATAAGTAATGGCAGTGTTCTCCATCAAGGACGTGAAGTTGAATGGTAATTATAAAAATGTCGCTCTTGGTTACGAACAGAGACCATTGTTCTGCGACTTCCAGTTGAATCCGTGTTGGAGATACAATTCGTCTAGTTCATTTCATTACGGTGAGAACCCAAGTGATGCGGGACTATGCGTCCCAAGGCCTCTCCCTATCGCCTGTCTACTTGTGCTGTGAAAGTAATGCTAATGTGTTGAGAGGTTTAGAGATCATTTAACCACAAAGTAATGCAATATAGCTTGTATGACTGCCTCAGACAACATATGAACACAGTTGTCATGATCCATCCTAAGCAGGTAGGTGCTGGGGGCTTCAATAAACTGATAGAGATGTTCAAGTGACAGGTTCATATTGGCTGGGAAGATATTCCAGAACAAAAATCTAACATGTGAGTACACACACACACACACACACACACACACACTCACACACACACACACACACACACACACACACACACACACACACACACTCACACACACACACACACACACACACACACACACACACGTCTCAGCACCTGTGTGTGATATCAAACATGTTGTGATATCCTGGGGGCCACTGATCCTGGTACAGACTTCAGGTGTCACACAACATCAGAAAACCACACTCTGGCAGGATATCAACTGAACCAGGAATGTCCTCTAATGTCCTCTCCTAATCTGAAATAGAACAATATCACATTTAGCCAGGAGTCCACCGCCCTCATAATTATAGCTCCAATTCCCTCTGAATGACAGTGTAACCCAATTAAGAGTATCCTGTATGGACAGGGTGTGTGTGTGTGTGTGTGTGTGTGTGTGTGTGTGTGTGTGTGTGTGTGTGTGTGTGCTGATGGGAGAGATAGACATTATTACACTCAGACATCCCTTATGGGAGGTCACGGCTGCGTCCCGGCACGCTGCAATGCATTGTGGGGCAGCTACAGTGGCCTAGAAGACCCATTTCAGTATAAGGCCAACATGGGAGGACTAACCAGGGTCAAATCAAGCCATACCAAAAATATTGGGCTTGATCTGTGTTAGATTTATGGCACTGTCTAATACATTTCACATCAGTTAAGTTGCTTTGAATTTAGCAATGATATGTTAATACATTGAAAATACCCTCTTCTTTTCCAACACACAATAAAGTCTCAGTCACGACGTTGTGGGCCCTTCAAATCCTCCGGGACTAATCAACACATTCCAATCAGGGACGAGAGTATGAATTAGGGGAAGCTTGGAAGGCCCTTTCAATCATAATCACCAAGTACCATTCTTTTCCTCGCCTTTCAATTACGCCGTATAATGCAATAATAAGATATTTAATCAGAATGGATGAACAGTCTGGGATGGGGCGATGAGTGACGTTTGACTGCAAGGGTAAACATTAATGAAGAGAGTGAAAGCTTTCTGCCGGTAGCCAGGGAAACACTGGAATGATACATTCATTAACAGGGTCCATTAGACCAAACCTTTAGCGCAAAGTCAACAAACATTCTACTCCATTTGGTGGAATGATGATGTGGAGGGAGCTTACGCGCGCGTGTGTGTGTGTGTGTGTGTGTGTGTGTGTGTGTGTGTGTGTGTGTGCACGCTCATGCCTGTTAAACAGGATGACAGCACTAATAAACATGGGTTATTGGTGTTATCAGAGCCTCTCAAGGCTACCAGTTGTAGGTAATTAACACACAGCGCCAGAGGAAG
>NC_048585.1:15108599-15143599 GCF_013265735.2 Oncorhynchus mykiss
GATGAGTACACACACACACAAACAAACACACACAACACAAACGCATGTGCACATACACACACACATATACATGCACACATGTACACTGGCGTGACATTCATAGCAATAAATGCATACACCCACATGGACAAACGGATAGGTATAGATAGGTATCAGTAAATCTGATGATGTTGCTGTGAGTAACTGAGTGACTAAAAGCTTTACTAACATATATGACATGGTGATGACTGCGTCTCATCCTCATCCTGTGTCTCTGTCCTCTAGGACAGAGTCTCTAGGACAGAGTCTCTAAGACAGAGTCTCTAGGACAGAGTCTCTAGGACAGAGCCTCTAGGACAGAGCCTGTAGGACAGAGTCTCTAGGACAGAGCCTCTAGGACAGAGTCTCTAGGACAGAGCCTGTAGGACAGAGCCTGTAGAACAGAGTCTCTAGGACAGAGTCTCTAGGACAGAGCCTCTAGGACAGAGTCTCTAGGACAGAGCCTCTAGGAGTCTCTAGGACAGAGTCTCTAGGACAGAGCCTGTAGGACAGAGTCTCTAGGACAGAGCCTCTAGGACAGAGCCTCTAGGACAGAGCTTCTAGGACAGAGTCTCTAGGACAGAGTCTCTAGGACAGAGTCTCTAGGACAGACAATCTAGGACAGAGTCTCTAGGACAGAGTCTCTAGGACAGACCCTCTAGGACAGAGCCTCTAGGACAGACCCTCTAGGACAGAGCCTCTAGGACAGAGTCTCTAGGACAGACCCTCTAGGACAGAGCCTCTAGGACAGAGTCTCTAGGACAGAGCCTCTAGGACAGAGTCTCTAGGACAGACCCTCTAGGACAGAGCCTCTAGGACAGAGTCTCTAGGACAGAGCCTCTAGGACAGAGTCTCTAGGACAGAGCCTCTAGGACAGAGCCTCTAGGACAGAGTCTCTAGGACAGAGCCTCTAGGACAGAGCCTCTAGGACAGAGCCTCTAGGACAGACCCTCTAGGACAGAGCCTCTAGGACAGAGTCTCTAGGACAGACCCTCTAGGACAGAGCCTCTAGGACAGAGTCTCTAGGACAGAGCCTCTAGGACAGAGTCTCTAGGACAGAGCCTCTAGGACAGAGTCTCTAGGACAGAGCCTCTAGGACAGAGCCTCTAGGACAGACCCTCTAGGACAGAGCCTCTAGGACAGAGTCTCTAGGACAGAGCCTCTAGGACAGAGTCTCTAGGACAGAGCCTCTAGGACAGAGCCTGTAGAACAGAGTCTCTAGGACAGAGTCTCTAGGACAGAGCCTCTAGGACAGAGTCTCTAGGACAGAGCCTCTAGGAGTCTCTAGGACAGAGTCTCTAGGACAGAGCCTCTAGGAGTCTCTAGGACAGAGCCTCTAGGACAGAGTCTCTAGGACAGACCCTCTAGGACAGAGCCTCTAGGACAGAGTCTCTAGGACAGAGCCTCTAGGACAGAGTCTCTAGGACAGAGCCTCTAGGACAGAGCCTCTAGGACAGAGTCTCTAGGACAGAGCCTCTAGGACAGAGCCTCTAGGACAGAGCCTCTAGGACAGACCCTCTAGGACAGAGCCTCTAGGACAGAGTCTCTAGGACAGACCCTCTAGGACAGAGCCTCTAGGACAGAGTCTCTAGGACAGAGCCTCTAGGACAGAGTCTCTAGGACAGACCCTCTAGGACAGAGCCTCTAGGACAGAGTCTCTAGGACAGAGCCTCTAGGACAGAGTCTCTAGGACAGAGCCTCTAGGACAGAGCCTCTAGGACAGAGTCTCTAGGACAGAGCCTCTAGGACAGAGCCTCTAGGACAGAGTCTCTAGGACAGAGCCTCTAGGACAGAGTCTCTAGGACAGAGCCTCTAGGACAGAGCCTCTAGGACAGAGTCTCTAGGACAGAGCCTCTAGGACAGAGTCTCTAGGACAGAGTCTCTAGGACAGCCTCTAGGACAGAGCCTCTAGGACAGAGTCTCTAGGACAGAGTCTCTAGGACAGCCTCTAGGACAGAGCCTGTAGGACAGAGCCTGTAGGACAGAGCCTGTAGGACAGAGTCTCTAGGACAGAGCCTCTAGGACAGAGTCTCTAGGACAGATATCTACTGATTTGTGTGTGCTAACATTATTAGGTCACTTTGTACCAGTCAACCTACATGCATTGTTAGCATTTACATTAAGGACTTTCAGCACATTAAGGACAATCAGCATATTAAGGACATTCAGCATATTCTATTTAGAACTAGAACGTAGTGGACTAGATTCCACAGGGACTAGACACTATCGGTATTATATGCAATACAAATATGTCCTTTTGTCATACCAATACAGCATTTAGAACTGAAATCGACTAGAACCAACTGGACTTGGTCCCTTTAGGAATATCATGGTTAACAATGCTTCTTTGCTGCCTTCTTCAGTTGAGAATAGAGTTGAAAATCTACCGGTAATTTGACAAAGTTACCAGAATCTTCAGTAATTTTGGTAATTAAAAGTAAATCTATGGCAATCTATCGTAACTTTGGTAATTTATACTTGAATAACTTTTTTATTTAATTATTCATACATAATATTAATTTATTATATCTGTGTTGATATTGTCCAAGAGTTTCTAGTAGACAGACCATACGGTTTAAGAGTTCCTAGTAGACAGACCATACGGTTTAAGAGTTCCTAGTAGACAGACCATACGGTTTAAGAGTTCCTAGTAGACAGACCATACGGTTTAAGAGTTTCTAGTAGACAGACCATACGTTTTAAGAGTTTCTAGTAGACAGACCATACGGTTTAAGAGTTCCTAGTAGACAGACCATACGTTTCAAGAGTTCCTAGTAGACAGACCATACGGTTTAAGAGTTTCTAGTAGACAGACCATACGGTTTAAGAGTTCCTAGTAGACAGACCATCCGGTTTAAGAGTTTCTAGTAGACAGACCATACGGTTTAAGAGTTCCTAGTAGACAGACCATCCGGTTTAAGAGTTTCTAGTAGACAGACCATACGGTTTAAGAGTTCCTAGTAGACAGACCATCCGGTTTAAGAGTTTCTAGTAGACAGACCATACGGTTCAAGAGTTTCTAGTAGACAGACCATACGGTTCAAGAGTTTCTAGTAGACAGACCATACGGTTTAAGAGTTCCTAGTAGACAGACCATACGGTTTAAGAGTTTCTAGTAGACAGACCATACGGTTCAAGAGTTTCTAGTAGACAGACCATACGGTTTAAGAGTTCCTAGTAGACAGACCACACGTTTCAAGAGTTTCTAGTAGACAGACCATCCGGTTTAAGAGTTCCTAGTAGACAGACCATACGTTTCAAGAGTTCCTAGTAGACAGACCATCCGGTTTAAGAGTTTCTAGTAGACAGACCACACGTTTCAAGAGTTTCTAGTAGACAGACCATACGGTTTAGGAGTTCCTAGTAGACAGACCACACGGTTCAAGAGTTTCTAGTAGACAGACCATCCGGTTTAAGAGTTCCTAGTAGACAGACCACACGGTTCAAGAGTTTCTAGTAGACAGACCATACGTTTCAAGAGTTTCTAGTAGACAGACCATACGGTTTAAGAGTTCCTAGTAGACAGACCATACGGTTCAAGAGTTTCTAGTAGACAGACCATCCGGTTTAAGAGTTCCTAGTAGACAGACCACACGGTTCAAGAGTTCCTAGTAGACAGACCATACGGTTTAAGAGTTCCTAGTAGACAGACCACACGGTTCAAGAGTTTCTAGTAGACAGACCACACGTTTCAAGAGTTTCTAGTAGACAGACCATACGTTTCAAGAGTTCCTAGTAGACAGACCATACGGTTTAAGAGTTCCTAGTAGACAGACCATACGGTTTAAGAGTTCCTAGTAGACAGACCATACGTTTCAAGAGTTCCTAGTAGACAGACCATACGGTTTAAGAGTTCCTAGTAGACAGACCATACGGTTTAAGAGTTCCTAGTAGACAGACCATACGTTTCAAGAGTTTCTAGTAGACAGACCACACGTTTCAAGAGTTTCTAGTAGACAGACCATACGGTTTAAGAGTTCCTAGTAGACAGACCATACGGTTTAAGAGTTCCTAGTAGACAGACCATCCGGTTTAAGAGTTTCTAGTAGACAGACCATACGGTTCAAGAGTTTCTAGTAGACAGACCATACGGTTTAAGAGTTCCTAGTAGACAGACCATACGGTTTAAGAGTTTCTAGTAGACAGACCATACGTTTCAAGAGTTCCTAGTAGACAGACCATCCGGTTTAAGAGTTCCTAGTAGACAGACCATACGGTTTAAGAGTTCCTAGTAGACAGACCATCCGGTTCAAGAGAAAATATTCTAATGAGAAAAAGCATCAAATCAACAAAGGCATTTTCTCTGCGACTCTTCACTGTTTTCACATCTGACTCCGCTTTGACGCCAAAACATTGACAATGAATACATATTGACACAGTCAAATAAATACATGTTAGTAAAAACATGTAATAGAGATATTTCATGCTAAATCCTCATATTAACCACCAATGGTATTCACTAAGTTGATGGTTTATATTTAGGATCATGTTTTATAGCTTTGTCATAATTTGTTTTATTTTCAAATAATCTTATTTCATATATTTTTACATGTACATTATTAAGGACCCATAGAGGGCCAGAGATGGTTACAGGCATCTGAAGTACCCAAAAGGGCCACTAGATGTCTTGTGACAATTTACATAAAATATCTGAAAGATAGGAAAATGTGAGTAGTTTACTGGTAAACTTAGAAAGTTTCCAGTAATATACCCTCCCTCTGCAACCCTAGATGAGATGCCATTAGATCAGTTTTCCCCAAACTCTGTCCTTGGTTTAGTTTTTTCCCCCCTAGCACTACACAGCTCATTCAAATAATTAAAGCTTGATGATTCCTTGATTATTTGAATCCGCTGTGTAGTGCTGGGGAGGGGGGGACATCAGGTTGTTGTGTCTCTCCATCTTCTCATGTACACGTACACATGCACACACTACAGGAGGTTGGTAGCACCTTAATTGGGGAGGACTGGCTCGTGGTAATTAGTGGAACGGTATCAAGTACATCAAACACATGGTTTCATTGTGTTTGATGCCATTCCATTTGCTCAGTTCCAGCCATTATTATGAGCCGTCCTCCCCTCAGCAGCCTCCACAACACGCACACACAAACATACACACAGAGACACATAACTACCATCTGCAGTGGGTATCTCTGGGCACAGATACGTTTCCCATATATAGCCTAGGTAGCAGAAAAATAAACTCTCTCTCTCTCTCTCTCTCTCACGCTCTCACGCTCTCTCTCTCTCTCACGCTCTCTCTCTCTCTCACGCTCTCTCTCTCTCTCTCTCTCTCTCAAACCTTCCCTCCCTCTGTTCTCTCCCTCTGTTCTCTCCCACTGTTCTCTCCCACTGTTCTCTCCCAACAGTCCTCACAGTCATTTGAGAGGAGATGTTCTTTCTTTTCTCTCTGTGTAACGGGGCTCATCCAATAAGTCTGTCTTTAATGAGCATGCCATGTTCTCCTGTCTTCCGACTCCCTCCCTTCACACTCTACAACACGCTTAGGATTCAGGAAGAGAGAGGGAACAGGAGGAAGGAAGGAAGAAACAGAGGGAGGGAAGGAGGGAGAGTGAGTGAGTGAGTGAGTGAGTCAGTGAGTGAGTGAGTGAGTGAGTGAGTGAGTGAGTGAGTGAGTGAGTGAGTGAGTGAGTGAGTGAGTCAGTGAGTGAGTGAGTGAGTGAGTGAGTGAGTGAGTGAGTGAGTGAGTGAGTGAGTGAGTTTCCGGTTTAAGAGTTTCTAGTAGACAGACCATACGGTTTAAGAGTTCCTAGTAGACAGACCATCCGGTTTAAGAGTTTCTAGTAGACAGACCATACGGTTCAAGAGTTTCTAGTAGACAGACCATACGGTTCAAGAGTTTCTAGTAGACAGACCATACGGTTTAAGAGTTCCTAGTAGACAGACCATACGGTTTAAGAGTTTCTAGTAGACAGACCATACGGTTCAAGAGTTTCTAGTAGACAGACCATACGGTTTAAGAGTTCCTAGTAGACAGACCACACGTTTCAAGAGTTTCTAGTAGACAGACCATCCGGTTTAAGAGTTCCTAGTAGACAGACCATACGTTTCAAGAGTTCCTAGTAGACAGACCATCCGGTTTAAGAGTTTCTAGTAGACAGACCACACGTTTCAAGAGTTTCTAGTAGACAGACCATACGGTTTAGGAGTTCCTAGTAGACAGACCACACGGTTCAAGAGTTTCTAGTAGACAGACCATCCGGTTTAAGAGTTCCTAGTAGACAGACCACACGGTTCAAGAGTTTCTAGTAGACAGACCATACGTTTCAAGAGTTTCTAGTAGACAGACCATACGGTTTAAGAGTTCCTAGTAGACAGACCATACGGTTCAAGAGTTTCTAGTAGACAGACCATCCGGTTTAAGAGTTCCTAGTAGACAGACCACACGGTTCAAGAGTTCCTAGTAGACAGACCATACGGTTTAAGAGTTCCTAGTAGACAGACCACACGGTTCAAGAGTTTCTAGTAGACAGACCACACGTTTCAAGAGTTTCTAGTAGACAGACCATACGTTTCAAGAGTTCCTAGTAGACAGACCATACGGTTTAAGAGTTCCTAGTAGACAGACCATACGGTTTAAGAGTTCCTAGTAGACAGACCATACGTTTCAAGAGTTCCTAGTAGACAGACCATACGGTTTAAGAGTTCCTAGTAGACAGACCATACGGTTTAAGAGTTCCTAGTAGACAGACCATACGTTTCAAGAGTTCCTAGTAGACAGACCATACGGTTTAAGAGTTCCTAGTAGACAGACCATACGGTTTAAGAGTTCCTAGTAGACAGACCATACGTTTCAAGAGTTTCTAGTAGACAGACCATACGGTTTAAGAGTTCCTAGTAGACAGACCATACGGTTTAAGAGTTTCTAGTAGACAGACCATACGGTTTAAGAGTTCCTAGTAGACAGACCATACGGTTTAAGAGTTCCTAGTAGACAGACCATACGTTTCAAGAGTTTCTAGTAGACAGACCACACGTTTCAAGAGTTTCTAGTAGACAGACCATACGGTTTAAGAGTTCCTAGTAGACAGACCATACGGTTTAAGAGTTCCTAGTAGACAGACCATCCGGTTTAAGAGTTTCTAGTAGACAGACCATACGGTTCAAGAGTTTCTAGTAGACAGACCATACGGTTTAAGAGTTCCTAGTAGACAGACCATACGGTTTAAGAGTTTCTAGTAGACAGACCATACGTTTCAAGAGTTCCTAGTAGACAGACCATCCGGTTTAAGAGTTCCTAGTAGACAGACCATACGGTTTAAGAGTTCCTAGTAGACAGACCATCCGGTTCAAGAGAAAATATTCTAATGAGAAAAAGCATCAAATCAACAAAGGCATTTTCTCTGCGACTCTTCACTGTTTTCACATCTGACTCCGCTTTGACGCCAAAACATTGACAATGAATACATATTGACACAGTCAAATAAATACATGTTAGTAAAAACATGTAATAGAGATATTTCATGCTAAATCCTCATATTAACCACCAATGGTATTCACTAAGTTGATGGTTTATATTTAGGATCATGTTTTATAGCTTTGTCATAATTTGTTTTATTTTCAAATAATCTTATTTCATATATTTTTACATGTACATTATTAAGGACCCATAGAGGGCCAGAGATGGTTACAGGCATCTGAAGTACCCAAAAGGGCCACTAGATGTCTTGTGACAATTTACATAAAATATCTGAAAGATAGGAAAATGTGAGTAGTTTACTGGTAAACTTAGAAAGTTTCCAGTAATATACCCTCCCTCTGCAACCCTAGATGAGATGCCATTAGATCAGTTTTCCCCAAACTCTGTCCTTGGTTTAGTTTTTTCCCCCCTAGCACTACACAGCTCATTCAAATAATTAAAGCTTGATGATTCCTTGATTATTTGAATCCGCTGTGTAGTGCTGGGGAGGGGGGGACATCAGGTTGTTGTGTCTCTCCATCTTCTCATGTACACGTACACATGCACACACTACAGGAGGTTGGTAGCACCTTAATTGGGGAGGACTGGCTCGTGGTAATTAGTGGAACGGTATCAAGTACATCAAACACATGGTTTCATTGTGTTTGATGCCATTCCATTTGCTCAGTTCCAGCCATTATTATGAGCCGTCCTCCCCTCAGCAGCCTCCACAACACGCACACACAAACATACACACAGAGACACATAACTACCATCTGCAGTGGGTATCTCTGGGCACAGATACGTTTCCCATATATAGCCTAGGTAGCAGAAAAATAAACTCTCTCTCTCTCTCTCTCTCTCACGCTCTCACGCTCTCTCTCTCTCTCACGCTCTCTCTCTCTCTCACGCTCTCTCTCTCTCTCTCTCTCTCTCAAACCTTCCCTCCCTCTGTTCTCTCCCTCTGTTCTCTCCCACTGTTCTCTCCCACTGTTCTCTCCCAACAGTCCTCACAGTCATTTGAGAGGAGATGTTCTTTCTTTTCTCTCTGTGTAACGGGGCTCATCCAATAAGTCTGTCTTTAATGAGCATGCCATGTTCTCCTGTCTTCCGACTCCCTCCCTTCACACTCTACAACACGCTTAGGATTCAGGAAGAGAGAGGGAACAGGAGGAAGGAAGGAAGAAACAGAGGGAGGGAAGGAGGGAGAGTGAGTGAGTGAGTGAGTGAGTCAGTGAGTGAGTGAGTGAGTGAGTGAGTGAGTGAGTGAGTGAGTGAGTCAGTGAGTGAGTGAGTGAGTGAGTGAGTGAGTGAGTGAGTGAGTGAGTGAGTGAGTGAGTGAGAGAGAGAGAGAGACAGGCCTACTGAGGAACTGCTTATAGATCTATAGACTTACAAACTGAGAAGTTGGCATGGGACTGACATACACAGCTGTGGGCTACACCATCAATCCCCAACGCAACTCACCAACACACTAAACTCCAGCACCCCTGCTGCCAGCCGAAGGGTTTTCCTACCCTACAGTTTCCAAACCTTTCCAAAACCATTCCAACGTTGCATCACCGCCGTCTTCTCCATTTAGTGACATCACGAGCGTTCCTTGAGGTAAATAGTGGCGTTATTGGTTGAGGCTGGGTATCATAGCACTAATAAATGCAGCTCATTAGAGCCCAGAGGCAGAGAGACTGCGCTAATTTGCATAATGGAAGAGCTATTACTCTGTTAAACAAATCAGCCTTGACCTCTGGTGACCTCACTCAGTCACACGGCTACGGAATATGAGGACTGTGCACTTTCAGAGAGAGGATGAAACACAAAATGAGGTCACACTAAAACACTAAACAGGTCTTAATGGGAAGGGGAAATATAGTTATTCAGGCTCTACAGGTGATTGATACAAGAGATGAACAAGTCCAAGTCTATTTGAATTATAACTGAACAAAAGTATTAGCTTGTGTGAGCACACACACACACACACACACGCACACACATACATACACACATACATTCACACATACACACATACATTCACACATACACACATACGCACACACACACACACACATACGCACATACACACATACATTCACACATACACACATACGCACACATACACACACACACAAAGCTCAGCTCCAAAGTTCTGTCTCGGCGGTATACAGCAGGAACCTGGAAAGTTCCGCCGGAGGCAGGTGTGAATGAATATTCATGGCGATAGAGGAAGCGTTCGCTCCGCTGGTTGGGTTTCCATACCCACCAATGTGTGGGCTGGTTGGTTCTAAAGCACTGTAGGTGGGGGCTGGCCGTCGTTCACACAGAGAGAGAACAAAACAAACACAATAAACTGCAGGCCAAGGCTACTCTGAATATTCATGATGAGGAGGGTGATTGACAGCTAGTCGGTCAGGCTTTTTAGCACCAACCAGGAAGAGGTGATGTTTGGTGTTTATCGATTCTTAGTCCATAAAGTTTGTTGTGGCCTCGAATAGGCTGATGTCACAGGTCTCATACTAATGTAGATATAGGCTTGCATCCTAAATTGCCCCCTATTCCCTATGTAGTGCATCCTAAATGGCCCCCTATTCCCTATGTAGTGCATCCTAAATGGCCCCCTATTCCCTATGTACTGCATCCTAAATGGCCCCCTATTCCCTATGTAGTGCATCCTAAATGGCCCCCTATTCCCTATGTAGTGCATCCTAAATGGCCCCCTATTCCCTATGTAGTGCATCCTAAATGGCCCCCTATTCCCTATGTAGTGCATCCTAAATGGCCCCCTATTCCCTATGTAGTGCATCCTAAATGGCCTCCTATTCTCTATGAAGTGCATCCTAAATGGCCTCCTATTCCCTATGTAGTGCATCCTAAATGGCCCCCTATTCCCTATGTAGTGCATCCTAAATGGCCCCCTATTCCCTATGTAGTGCATCCTAAATGGTCTCCTATTCCCTATGTAGTGCATCCTAAATGGCCCCCTATTCTCTATGTAGTGCATCCTAAATGGCCCCCTATTCCCTATGTAGTGCATCCTAAATGGCCCCCTATTCTCTATGAAGTGCATCCTAAATGGCCTCCTATTCTCTATGAAGTGCATCCTAAATGGCCCCCTATTCCCTATGTAGTGCATCCTAAATGGCCCCCTATTCCCTATGTAGTGCATCCTAAATGGCCCCCTATTCCCTATGTAGTGCATCCTAAATGGCCCCCTATTCCCTATGTAGTGCATCCTAAATGGTCTCCTATTCTCTATGAAGTGCATCGTAAATGGCCCCCTATTCCCTATGTAGTGCATCCTAAATGGCCCCTATTCCCTATGTTTTGCATCCTAAAGGGCCCCCTGTTGTAACTGAGTCAGGTTTGTAGGCCTCCTTGCTTGCACACGCTTTTTCAGTTCTACCCACAAATGTTCTATAGGATTGAGGTCATGGCTTTGTGATGGCCACCAATACCTTGACTTTGTTGTCCTTAAGCCATTCTTTGCCACAACTTTGGAAGTATGCTTGGGGTCATTGTCCATTTGGAAGACCCATTTGCGACCAAGATTTAACTTCCTGACTCATGTCTTGAGATGTTGCTTCAATATATCCACATCTTTTTCCATCCTCATGATACCATCTACTTTGTGAAGTGCACCAGTCTCTCCTGCAGCAAAGCACCCCCACAACATGATGCTGCCACCCCCGTGCTTCACGGTTGGAATGGTGTTCTTCGGCTTGCAAGTCTCCTCCTTTTTCCTCCAAAGATAATGATGGTCATTATAGCCAAACAGTTTGATTTTTGTTTTATCAGACCAGAGGACATTTCTCCAAAAAGTACAATATGTGTCCCCATATGCAAACCGCAGTCTGGCTTTTTTATGGTGGTTTTGAAGCAGTGGCTTCTTCCTTGCTGAACACACACTTGTCGATATAGGACTCATTTTACTGTGGATATAGATACTTTTGCACCTGTTTCCTCCAGCATCTTCACAAGGTCCTTTGCTGTTGTTCTGGGATTGATTTGCACTTTTCGCACTAAAGTACGTTCATCTCTATGGGACAGAACACGTTTCCTTCCTGAGCGGTATGACAGCTGCGTGGTCCCATGGTGTTTATACTTCAGTACTATTGTTTGTACAGATGAACATGGTACCTTCAGGCATTTGGAAATTGCTCCCAAGGATGAACCAGACTTGTGGAGTTCTACAATTTATTTTCTGAGATCTTGGCTGATTTCTTTTGATTTTCCCATGATGTCAAGCAAAGAGGCAGTGAGTTTGAAGGTAGGCCTTGAAAAACATCCAGTGGTACACCTCCAATTGATGTCAATTAGCCTATCAGAAGCTTCTAAAGCCATGACATCATTTTATGGAATTTTCCAAGCTGTTTAAAGGCACAGTCAACTTAGTGTATGTAAACTTCTGACCCACTGGAATTGTGATACAGTGAATTATAAGTGAAATAATCTGTCTGTAAACAATTGTTGGAAAGATTACTTGTGTCATGCACAAAGTAGATGTCCTAACCGACTTGCCAAAACTATAGTTTGTCAATAAGACAAATAAGACATTTGTGGAGTGGTTGAAAAACAAGTTTTAAATACTCCAACCTTCAAATGTATATGCCAACGAGGAATGAGGGGGATGATTAGGTAGCCATGGGGCTCCTGAGTGGCGCAGCAGTCTAAGGCACTGCCTCTCAGCGTTAGAGGGGTCACTACAGACCCTGGTTCAATTCCAGGCTGTGTCACAACCAGCTGTGATTGGGAGTTCCATAGGGTGGTGCACATTTGGCCCAGCGTTGCCCGGTTTAGGGTTTGTCCGGGGTAGGCTGTCATTGTAAATAAGAATTTGTTCTTAACTGACTTGCCTAGTTAAATAAAAAAAGTAATGGGGCCAGATTGGGAATTTAGCCATGACACCCTTACGATAAGTGCCATGGGATTTTTAACAACCACAGAGAGTCAGGACAACAGTTTAACGTCCCATCCGAAAGACGGCCCCCTACACAGGGCAATGTCCTCTTCACTGCTCTGGGATCTCCTTAGACCAGGTTTCCCAAAGTCGGTCCTGGGACCCCCCTGTGTGCACGTTTAAGTTTGTGCCCTAGCACTACACATCTGATTAAAATTATCAAAGCTTGAGGATTAGTTGATTATTTGAAATAGATGTGTAGTGCCAGGGCAACAACCAAAACGTGCACACAGGGGGGTCTCAGGGCCGACTTTGGGAAAGCCTGCCTTAGACCAGAGGGAAAAGTGCATCCTACTGGCCCTCCAACAGCATTTGGTCTCCCATCCAGAACCAACCCTGCTTAGCTTCAGAGGGGAACCAGCAGTGTGACGCAGGGGGCTGTGCTGCAGGCTCAAACAGTAAGAGTATACGTTCTCTAGCAAGCTTCAAAACTAGCACTTGATGTGTTTCAGAGCATTAACTCAGCATGTTAACCTTTGGCTAGTTGACTAGGTCAAACTAGCGGGGGGGGGTGGGGAACATTTGCAAAACATTTAATCCAAAATTATCCATAAGCCGTTTGGGAAGTGTGAAAAGGGGATATTGTTGTGAAGAGAGAGAGAGCGAGAGAAAGAAAGCAAGAGAGAGCGCGCACAAGAGCGAGAGAAGGCATGCCCAGGTGCTGTGATAAAGCAATATCCAGGGTCAACCACCGTTCACAGCAATTATGAAACTACTGAACAACAGGAGTCGATTCATGCTTCTACACACACAGCAGCCTCAGCTAGACCCTGCATTATATAGACACGCTGTAAATACTGGAACACACACGGCATTATATAGACACACTGTAAATACTGGAACACACACACTGCATTATATAGACACACTGTAAATACTGGAACACACACGCCATTATATAGACACACTGTAAATACTGGAACACACACACTGCATTATATAGACACACTGTATATACTGGAACACACACAATGCATTATATAGACACACTGTAAATACTGGAACACACACGGCATTATATAGACACACTGTAAATACTGGAACACACACACTGCATTATATAGACACACTGTATATACTGGAACACACACAATGCATTATATAGACACACTGTAAATACTGGAACACACACGGCATTATATAGACACACTGTAAATACTGGAACACACACACTGCATTATATAGACACACTGTATATACTGGAACACACACTGCATTATATAAACACACTGTATATACTGGAACACACACACTGCATATACTGGAACACACACATTGCATTATATAGACACACTGTATATACTGGAACACACACTGCATTATATAAACACACTGTATATACTGGAACACACACACTGTATATACTGGAACACACACTGCATTATATAGACACACTGTATATAGTGGAACACACTCTGCATTATATAGACACACTGTATATACTGGAACACACACACTGCATTATATAGACACACTGTATATAGTGGAACACACACACTGCATTATATAGACACACTGTAAATACTGGAACACACACTGCATTATATAGACACACTGTATATACTGGAACACACACACTGCATTATATAGACACACTGTAAATACTGGAACACACACGGCATTATATAGACACACTGTATATACTGGAACACACACACTGCATTATATAGACACACTGTATATACTGGAACACACTCTGCATTATATAGACACACTGTATATACTGGAACACACTCTGCATTATATAGACACACTGTATATACTGGAACACACTCTGCATTATATAGACACACTGTATATACTGGAACACACTCTGCATTATATAGACACACTGTATATACTGGAACACACACACTGCATTATATAGACACACTGTATATAGTGGAACACAAACTCTGCATTATATAGAAACACTGTATATACTGGAACACACACACTGCATTATATAGACACACTATATATAGTGGAACACACACACTGCATTATATAGAAACACTGTATATACTGGAACACACACACTGCATTATATAGACACACTGTATATAGTGGAACACACACACTGTATATAGTGGAACACACACACTGCATTATATAGAAAAACTATATATAGTGGAACACACACACTGCATTATATAGACACACTGTAAATACTGGAACACACACACTGCATTATATAGACACACTGTATATAGTGGAACACACACAATGCATTATATAGACACACTGTAAATACTGGAACACACACTGCATTATATAGACACACTGTAAATACTGGAACACACACTGCATTATATAGACACACTGTAAATACTGGAACACACACACTGCATTATATAGACACACTGTATATAGTGGAACACTCACACTGTAAATACTGGAACACACACACTGCATTATATAGACACACTGTATATAGTGGAACACGCACACTGTATATAGTGGAACACATACACTGTATATAGTGGAACACACACACTGTATATAGTGGAACACACACACTGTATATAGTGGAACACATACACTGTATATAGTGGAACACACACACTGTATATAGTGGAACACACACACTGTATATAGTGGAACACACACACTGTATATACTGGAACACACACTGTATATAGTGGAACACACACACTGCATTATATAGACACACTGTATATACTGGAACACACACACTGTATATAGTGGAACACACACACTGTATATAGTGGAACACTCACACTATACGCCTGCTTCTTCAAAGCATTCTCTCACTGAATAAGTGTTTTCTATCAAAACTGGCTTCTGAATACGTGAAACACACATTGCCACAGGCACAGGCGCACACACACACACGCTCACAAACATGCCACACACTTATCTACACACACACTGACATACATTCTGTACTGTACCCTCCTTCCCATTAGAATGCCGCTTCACACTCTTGCAAAGGAGAAAAACGGTGTGCATTTTTCGACTGTGCCGCATTACCATGGAAACCGTGTTTAACAGCAGTTTTGCATGCTAGGCAACGCTGGCATTTCATGCTGCATAATGCAGTAAGTTGATCATATAGTTTGTTACTTTTAGTGATCCAGCTTAAGGAATGAGGGTCATGCATAATTAAATGGGTCGGAAAAGATTGACTCTTATGATGGAAAAGCCTTGTAAGCAACGGGAGATGTAATTTTCATCAGCCACTAAATGACAGGAAAACAGGAAGGACACCTACACACCCGTAGGGGCACCTAACAACAGAAACACCACAAAACAGAGAACACGAGAGAGATGGAGTGATGGAAAGATAAGAATAGAGAGAGAAAGTGAGAGAGAGGGGGAGAGAGAGAGAGCGTGGGGGGAGAGGGGGGAGATTGGGAGAGAAATAGAGAGGGGAGAGGAAGAGAGCGATAGCTAGATAAGAGGGAGAGAAAGAGAGGGGGAGAGGAATAGAAGGAAAGATGGAGAGAGAGAAAGCAAGAGAGAGAAAGTGACAGAGAAAGAGAGGAGAGAGAGAGAGGAGAGAGAGAGAGAGAGAGAGGAGAGAGAGAGAAAGAGAGAGGAGAGAGAGAAAGAGAGAGAGAGAGAGGAGATAGAGAGGGAGAGAGAGAGAGAGAGAGAGAGAGAGAGAGAGAGAGAGAAAGAAAGAAAGAAAGAAAGAAAGAATAGGAATAGAGAGAGAGAGAGACCCAGCGTGCTTTGTAAACAGATGATGCTACGGCAGCATTATAATGTGTTGGAGGGGAGACAGGTGATGCTACTGCAACATTATAACGTGTTGGAGGGTAGACAGGTGATGCTACGGCAGCATTATAACGTGTTGGAGGGGAGACAGGTGATGCTACGGCAGCATTATAACGTGTTGGAGGAGAGACAGGTGATGCTACGGCAGCATTATAACGTGTTGGAGGGGAGACAGGTGATGCTACGGCAGCATTATAACGTGTTGGAGGAGAGGGCAGCATTATAACGTGTTGGAGGGGAGACAGGTGATGCTACGGCAGCATTATAACGTGTTGGAGGGGAGACAGGTGATGCTACGGCAGCATTATAACGTGGTGGAGGAGAGACAGGTGATGCTGCGGCAGCATTATAACGTGTTGGAGGAGAGGGCAGCAATATAACGTGTTGGAGGAGAGACAGGTGATGCTACGGCAGCATTATAACGTGTTGGAGGGGAGACAGGTGATGCTACGGCAGCATTATAACGTGTTGGAGGGGAGACAGGTGATGCTGCGGCAGCATTATAACGTGTTGGAGGAGAGACAGGTGATGCTACGGCAGCATTATAACGTGTTGGAGGAGAGACAGGTGATGCTACGGCAGCATTATAACGTGTTGGAGGAGAGGGCAGCATTATAACGTGTTGGAGGGGAGACAGGTGATGCTACGGCAGCATTATAACGTGTTGGAGGGGAGACAGGTGATGCTGCGGCAGCATTATAACGTGTTGGAGGAGAGACAGGTGATGCTGCGGCAGCATTATAACGTGTTGGAGGGGAGACAGGTGATGCTACGGCAGCATTATAACGTGTTGGAGGGGAGACAGGTGATGCTACGGCAGCATTATAACGTGTTGGAGGGGAGGGCAGCATTATAACGTGTTGGAGGGGAGACAGGTGATGCTACGGCAGCATTATAACGTGTTGGAGGGGAGACAGGTGATGCTGCGGCAGCATTATAACGTGTTGGAGGAGAGGGCAGCATTATAACGTGTTGGAGGAGAGGGCAGCATTATAACGTGTTGGAGGGGAGACAGGTGATGCTACGGCAGCATTATAACGTGTTGGAGGGGAGACAGGTGATGCTGCGGCAGCATTATAACGTGTTGGAGGAGAGACAGGTGATGCTACGGCAGCATTATAACGTGTTGGAGGAGAGACAGGTGATGCTACGGCAGCATTATAACGTGTTGGAGGGGAGACAGGTGATGCTACGGCAGCATTATAACGTGGTGGAGGAGAGACAGGTGATGCTACGGCAGCATTATAACGTGTTGGAGGAGAGGGCAGCATTATAACGTGTTGGAGGGGAGACAGGTGATGCTACGGCAGCATTATAACGTGTTGGAGGGGAGACAGGTGATGCTGCGGCAGCATTATAACGTGTTGGAGGGGAGACAGGTGATGCTGCGGCAGCATTATAACGTGTTGGAGGAGAGACAGGTGATGCTACGGCAGCATTATAACGTGTTGGAGGGGAGACAGGTGATGCTACGACAGCATTATAACGTGTTGGAGGAGAGGGCAGCATTATAACGTGTTGGAGGGGAGACAGGTGATGCTACGGCAGCATTATAACGTGTTGGAGGGGAGACAGGTGATGCTACGACAGCATTATAACGTGTTGGAGGAGAGGGCAGCATTATAACGTGTTGGAGGGGAGACAGGTGATGCTACGGCAGCATTATAACGTGTTGGAGGGGAGACAGGTGATGCTGCGGCAGCATTATAACGTGTTGGAGGAGAGACAGGTGATGCTGCGGCAGCATTATAACGTGTTGGAGGGGAGACAGGTGATGCTACGACAGCATTATAACGTGTTGGAGGGGAGACAGGTGATGCTACGGCAGCATTATAACGTGTTGGAGGAGAGACAGGTGATGCTGCGGCAGCATTATAACGTGTTGGAGGAGAGACAGGTGATGCTACGGCAGCATTATAACGTGTTGGAGGAGAGGGCAGCATTATAACGTGTTGGAGGGGAGACAGGTGATGCTACGGCAGCATTATAACGTGTTGGAGGAGAGGGCAGCATTATAACGTGTTGGAGGAGAGACAGGTGATGCTACGGCAGCATTATAACGTGTTGGAGGAGAGGGCAGCATTATAACGTGTTGGAGGGGAGACAGGTGATGCTACGGCAGCATTATAACGTGGTGGAGGGGAGAAACCATCTGATCCTTGTGATAATGTGTCAGCGGAGTGGTTTGTCACACAGCCGGGTCGTCACACAGCCGGGTCGTCACACAGCCGGGTAGTCACACAGCCGGGTCGTCACACAGCCGGGTAGTCACACAGCCAGGTCGCCACACAGCCAGGTTTTCACACAGCCGGGTAGTCACACAGCCGGGTAGTCACACAGCCAGGTCGTCACACAGCCGGGTCGTCACACAGCCGGGTCGTCACACAGCCGGGTAGTCACAGTGTGTTGGTATGAGGAGAAAGCTTTTTTCTCAGGATTTTTTGCATTTTCCGTGGAAACAATGTTTTCTAGGCTTCTACACTGCGAAGTCTGTCTGTCTTTCCAATGAGAAAGACTGAAACCTTAATGGACTCAAACCGGCATGAGTCACTCAATAGGCTATTTCCTATGAAAGTTCTATCTCAGCTAGACATGATTGGCTGACATCCCTCAATAACCATTAGGATGTCCTTTCATCTTTACAGTCAGAAGGAGACACAGGAAATGAAACATACTGGATAAATGGATCCACAGTATGTACGCAATACATTCCACACAGTATAAGAGTTTTGGCTTGTCTCCTACGACATCAGACTGATAACATGTTATTCAAGTTTGTGCTGTGATGTCATCAAGACGCGCCATTTCTATAGCTTCTAGAGCAGGCAGAGCTAGCTGATGGAGTGTGTGTGTGTGTGTGTGTGTGTGTGTGTGTGTGTGTGTGTGTGTGTGTGTGTGTGTGTGTGTGTGTGTGTGTGTGTGTCTGTGTGTGTGTCTGTGTGTGTGTCTGTGTGTCTGTGTGTGTGTCTGTGTGTGTGTCTGTGTGTGTGTCTGTGTGTGTGTGTGTATGTCTGTGTGTGTCTGTGTGTGTGTTTGTGTGTGTTTGTGTGTGTGTGTGTGTGCCTGCATGTGACCCCGCTGTCTATCATCCCTGTCACTCACCACTGCGACAGCTCTTACAGTCAGTGAGTCAGCAGACACTCTCTGAGACAAACTCTCTCAATGAATTTTAATGAAGCAGATGGAAGAAGCTCTGTTATGGAAATATCTGGGCACAAACAATGTGAGATGGCCCTTACTATTTATAATATCATGTCAAATCAAGGTTAGGCATACAGATGATAATGGACATTGAAATCAACTACAATTTAGCAATTTAGCAACAAATCAACAATGCAGTGATATCAACATTGGTTTTGCTAAAAACTGGCTTTGACAGCTTTAATGTCTGGTTCTGCAGTCCTCTGGGACCCATGTCAAACAGTCAACCCAAGAGAACTCAGTTCCTCATCCCCTGCATTCTTCAACTAGCAGTGGTCAGTCCTGCAGTGTTTTTCCTGCTGACGTTATGGTGAGGTTATGTTTTACGTTGCATTTTAGCTACAAGCCTTTCAGTTACCTTCCAGTTACTAGATGAAATGGCCAGTAGATCTAAGTAGATATAAAGAGATATTCTGTCTATGGGTTGTCACTTTAACTCCTCCTTAAAGAGAACTCCTGCCGTTTCCTTCCCTCCTCTCCCTCCCCCTCCCTCTCCCTCTCCCTCTCTCTCACTCTCTCTTACTCTCTCCCTTGTTTCCTCTCACCTCTTCCAGCTGCCTGCCTGGCTGGCTGACGGCTCCTGCGGGTAACGAGTCATCGCACCAGGGGCTCGCTGGGACACGTGGCACTTCTTCTTTTGCGCATATCATTTGCCTAAATTAGCATGAATTACAGCCCCGGGCAGTCTCTGACATAGCGTCGAGAGAGAGAGAGAGAGAGAGAGAGAGAGAGAGAGAGAGAGAGAGAGAGAGAGAGAGAGAGAGAGAGAGAGAGAGAGAGAGAGAGAGAGAGAGAGGTGCTGAGAGGCAGGAAGTAGGCTGGCTGAGGAGGCTCAGTTTGGAGGAGAGAGGTGTGACTCCATGTGGGGTTGGAGGGGATATGCTCAGCAGGGTGATGAAGAGGTTATCAAGTGGAAGAGGTATCCAACCAGAGACGGCAGTGCACCGTTCTGCAGGAGTTGTGAGGAGGGGAAGAGGAGGTGGAAGGCCTTGGGAGGCTGAGGTGACAGGGCATAGAGAGGACAGGGAGAGGGAGAGGAGAGGAGAGGGAGAGGGAGAAAGAGCCCCCTCCCACATCACCTCGACTCCGGCAGTCTCCTGACAAATCCTGACAGATTAAGTGCTTTCCATCTATTCAACGTTTCCCGACGACAACCCCCTCTTAGAAGGGTGAGGGAATATCAGTAATATTCTCCTTAAGCGCTTAATGCAATGGAGGAAGCCAGATACTGAAAGGTCAAAGGGCCTCTTAAGATACCAGCGATAACGAGAGCAGACAGCGTTACCAGAATAATTCCCTGAAAGAAACGGCATATCGCTATCAGAATCGTTGTTCCTCCACCTCTTATTTCGTGAACCCGGTGTACGTCGCCTCTTCACAGACCAGCGGGGGAAACAAACTGAGTAAACTCCCAGGGCATCAAAACAAGCTATTGTGATATCAAGGTCACGGTGCTTTCCCTGGCATTTACGGGAAATGACTTCTGCATAATGATAGAATCGGTGAGTAGCATCACTGTCTATGGCTTTAATCCAAGCTGATGTTGTCCTAGGCTATACTACAGTATAGATTCAGCTCCTGTAAATATTCTGTATATCTCTAAACCCAGGTCCTCTGACAGAACCAAAGGGAAGCTACTAAAGCTTCAGACTAGAAGTGAGCAGAGGAAGCTCACCAATGCTAAGAACAAGGAGGTCTGAGAGAACATCACCAATGCTAAAGAACAAGGAGGTCTGAGAGAACATCACCAATGTTAAGAATCAGGCAGTCTGAGAGAACATCACCAATGTTAAGAATCAGGAAGTCTGAGAGAACATCACCAATGTTAAGAATCAGGCAGTCTGAGAAAACATCACCAATGTTAAGAATCAGGCAGTCTGAGAGAACATCACCAATGTTAAGAATCAGGCAGTCTGAGAGAACATCACCAATGTTAAGAATCAGGAAGTCTGCAAGAACATCATCAATGTTAAGAATCAGGAAGTATGCAAGAACATCACCAATGCTAAGAATCAGGCAGTCTGAGAGAACATCACCAATGTTAAGAATCAGGCAGTCTGAGAGAAAATCATCAATGTTAAGAATCAGGAAGTCTGCAAGAACATCACCAATGTTAAGAATCAGGAAGTCTGCAAGAACATCATCAATGTTAAGAATCAGGAAGTATGCAAGAACATCACCAATGCTAAGAATCAGGCAGTCTGAGAGAAAATCATCAATGTTAAGAATCAGGAAGTCTGCAAGAACATCATCAATGTTAAGAATCAGGAAGTCTGCAAGAACATCACCAACAGAATGGGATTCGTGCTTTAAGGCAGTTCACTGTAACTTTGCAGTGTAAATGTTGACGTGTAGTTCAACAACGATTAGCTCAACATCCTCCACTAGCCTACTGTCATACCCACGTATCTACTACTGCCGGATAGGGCAAGGACCATCAAGAGACACCTGCCTCTATTATATTCTCTGAGCAGCCAAAGCTGCTCTGTTCATTGGCTCTAAATTGCAGCTAATTGGCCTCACTACCTGTTAGGTGGTTATGGTGTGTATGGTGGATACAGGCAGTTATAACCAGGGACATTGGGCTGATCCAAATGGACTGGAATAGACAGACATACAGGCAGTTATAACCAGGGACATTAGGCTGATCCAAATGGACTGGAATAGACAGACATACAGGCTATGGGAAAGAGATAAAGAGACAACCCTTATTGAGTTACCGAGCCCTCTCCCTTGGTCGCCCACGCCGCGTAACCAGGGGCGACACCATGGCGATACCTCAATGCAAGGAGACGTGTGTGTTTCAGTGTGTGTGTGTGTGTGCGCGTGCCTGCGCGTGCGTGTGTGTGTGTGTGTGCACTGTAGTACTGTGTGTTATAATGGTTAGGATGATGGGGAGGGGCATAGATGTGTAGCAGAGGTGATTAGTGTTTATGTGGAGGGTTTCTGGCATGCCACACACACACACGGACGCACACACACCAACGCAAACACATAAACATGCAAATGTAACATTATGCATAATGTGTACCCTCGAGCCAGCCAACACTCCAGAGATGTGACAAAGAGGCCAACTCTTCCCACAGAGGCCCCTAGGGAGCCAGTGTTTGATAGTAAACAGTCCTGCCAATGCCCTGAGGTATCAGTCACTAGCCCTACAGTGGCCTGGTTTAGGATGACAGGGCACTATCATCGAGGACCAGCCTCACTTCAGACCAATACACACTGCCACAACAGTGGGACACAGTGATGTACTGTGTCCCTTCATATCTCCATAGGCCTACACACTCAGACAGGCTCAGTCACACACACACAGTCACACACACAAACACGTACGTATGCACACACACACACACACGCACACACACACACACACACACACACACACACACACACACACACACACACACACACACACACACACACACACACACACACACACACACACACACACACACACACACACACACACACACACACACACACACACACACAGTCAACTAGACACATTGTTGGCCCTGCTCTTTCATTTGTCACATATGGGATGGCGACAAGGCTCTTTTAATGACAGTTAAAACACTGTTAACCCAGTGGCTGTCAGACAGGCTGGTTCACCTCTGGTGGTACTGTGTGTTGTGAGGCAGGTGAATGGAAGCTGGGAGAGCTGGGAGGTGAGGTTATAACACGGTGGGGATGGGAGACAATTCATTAGTCACACTGTGGTCATCCCCATCTGGACCGGAACACTCACATCGCACAGAGACAAAGATAAGGGGGTGGAGGGAGAGAGAGAGAAAGAGAGAGAGTGAGAGAGAGAGAGAGAGAGAGAGAGAGAGAGAGAGAGAGGCCGAGACCGAGACCGAGAGAGAGACCGAGAGAGAGAAAGAAAGAAAGAAAGAAAGAAAGAAAGAAGGAAAGAAAGAAAGAAGGAAAGAAGGAAAGAGCACGTGAGAGAGAGGGAGAGATACAAGCAGATAAACTGACAGCCTGAGAAGTCTGGCAGACTGATAAGGAAATGAGGAGAAAGAGGAAGGAATGAAAGTGATAAATAGACAGAGAGAGAGAGAGAGAGAGAGGAACGTGTAATTAGCCAACAACACTCATTCCCTGCCCAACAACCCAAAATGTCTGTCAGACTGTAGTGGCAGAGCTACCAGGCTGGCAGAGAGAGGGAGAGGCAGTGGCAGAAGCTCTAAACAGAGAGCGGATGCCAGGATGCTGACGCGCTGCCTGTCTGCCAGCTGCATAGTGATCAACACTGCCCTGGGCCAGCAGGACAGACAGAGGACATGAGAGTAGTACCTCAAACTTGTGTTCTGCCTTACAAACAGGACAACGGAGTGGATTCCATGCAACGAACCAAAAAAACGACTCCGAAAGAGAGGGAAACGAGGCGGTCTTCTGGTCAGACTCCGGAGACGGGCACACCGTGCACCACTCCCTAGCATTCTTCTTGCCAATGTCCAGTCTCTTGACAACAAGGTTGATGAAATCCGAGCAAGGGTAGCATTCCAGAGGGACATCAGAGACTGTAACGTCCTTTGCTTCACTGAAACATGGCTCACTGGAGAGACTCTATCCAAAGCGGTGCAGCCAACGGGTTTCTCCACGCATCGCGCTGACAGAAACAAACATCTTTCTGGTAAGAAGAGGGGCGGGGGCGTATGCCTCATGGCCAACGTGACATGGTGTGATGAAAGAAACATACAGGAACTCAAATCCTTCTGTTCACCTGATTTAGAATTCCTCACAATCAAATGTAGACCGCATTATCTACCAAGAGAATTCTCTTCGATTATAATCACAGCCGTATATATCCCCCCCCAAGCAGACACATCGATGGCTCTGAACGAACTTTATTTAACTCTCTGCAAACTGGAAACGATTTATCCGGAGGCTGCATTCATTGTAGCTGGGGATTTTAACAAGGCTAATCTGAAAACAAGACTCCCTAAATTTTATCAGCATATCGATTGCGCAACCAGGGGTGGAAAGACCTTGGATCATTGTTACTCTAACTTCCGCGACGCATATAAGGCCCTGCCCCGCCCCCCTTTCGGAAAAGCTGACCACGACTCCATTTTGTTGATCCCTGCCTACAGACAGAAACTAAAACAAGAGGCTCCCACGCTGAGGTCTGTCCAACGCTGGTCCGACCAAGCTGACTCCACACTCCAAGACTGCTTCCATGTTTCGTATTGCGTCAGATAACAACATTGACGAATACGCTGATTCGGTGTGCGAGTTCATTAGAACGTGCGTTGAAGATGTCGTTCCCATAGCAACGATTAAAACATTCCCTAACCAGAAACCGTGGATTGATGGCAGCATTCGTGTGAAACTGAAAGCGCGAACCACTGCTTTTAATCAGGGCAAGGTGTCTGGTAACATGACCGAGTACAAACAGTGCAGCTATTCCCTCCGCAAGGCTATCAAACAAGCTAAGCGCCAGTACAGAGACAAAGTAGAATCTCAATTCAACGGCTCAGACACAAGAGGCATGTGGCAGGGTCTACAGTCAATCACGGACTACAGGAAGAAATCCAGCCCAGTCACGGACCAGGATGTCTTGCTCCCAGGCAGACTAAATAACTTTTTTGCCCGCTTTGAGGACAATACAGTGCCACTGACACGGCCTGCAACGAAAACATGCGGTCTCTCCTTCACTGCAGCCGAGGTGAGTAAGACATTTAAACGTGTTAACCCTCGCAAGGCTGCAGGCCCAGACGGCATCCCCAGCCGCGCCCTCAGAGCATGCGCAGACCAGCTGGCCGGTGTGTTTACGGACATATTCAATCAATCCCTATACCAGTCTGCTGTTCCCACATGCTTCAAGAGGGCCACCATTGTTCCTGTTCCCAAGAAAGCTAAGGTAACTGAGCTAAACGACTACCGCCCCGTAGCACTCACTTCCGTCATCATGAAGTGCTTTGAGAGACTAGTCAAGGACCATATCACCTCCACCCTACCTGACACCCTAGACCCACTCCAATTTGCTTACCGCCCAAATAGGTCCACAGACGATGCAATCTCAACCACACTGCACACTGCCCTAACCCATCTGGACAAGAGGAATACCTATGTGAGAATGCTGTTCATCGACTACAGCTCGGCATTCAACACCATAGTACCCTCCAAGCTCGTCATCAAGCTTGAGACCCTGGGTCTCGACCCCGCCCTGTGCAACTGGGTACTGGACTTCCTGACGGGCCGCCCCCAGGTGGTGAGGGTAGGCAACAACATCTCCTCCCCGCTGATCCTCAACACTGGGGCCCCACAAGGGTGCGTTCTGAGCCCTCTCCTGTACTCCCTGTTCACCCACGACTGCGTGGCCACGCACGCCTCCAACTCAATCATCAAGTTTGCGGACGACACAACAGTGGTAGGCTTGATTACCAACAACGACGAGACGGCCTACAGGGAGGAGGTGAGGGCCCTCGGAGTGTGGTGTCAGGAAAATAACCTCACACTCAACGTCAACAAAACTAAGGAGATGATTGTGGACTTCAGGAAACAGCAGAGGGAACACCCCCCTATCCACATCGATGGAACAGTAGTGGAGAGGGTAGCAAGTTTTAAGTTCCTCGGCATACACATCACAGACAAACTGAATTGGTCCACTCACACAGACAGCATTGTGAAGAAGGCGCAGCAGCGCCTCTTCAACCTCAGGAGGCTGAAGAAATTTGGCTTGTCACCAAAAGCACTCACAAACTTCTACAGATGCACAATCGAGAGCATCCTGGCGGGCTGTATCACCGCCTGGTATGGCAACTGCACCGCCCTCAACCGTAAGGCTCTCCAGAGGGTAGTGAGGTCTGCACAACGCATCACCGGGGGCAAACTACCTGCCCTCCAGGACACCTACACCACCCGATGTCACAGGAAGGCCATAAAGATCATCAAGGACATCAACCACCCGAGCCACTGCCTGTTCACCCCGCTATCATCCAGAAGGCGAGGTCAGTACAGGTGCATCAAAGCTGGGACCGAGAGACTGAAAAACAGCTTCTATCTCAAGGCCATCAGACTGTTAAACAGCCACCACTAACACTGAGTGGCTGCTGCCAACACACTGACACTGACTCAACTCCAGCCACTTTAATAATGGGAATTGATGGGAAATGATGTAAATATATCACTAGCCACTTTAAACAATGCTACCTTATATAATGTTACTTACCCTACATTATTCATCTCATATGCATACGTATATACTGTACTCTATATAATCGACTGTATCCTTATGTAATACATGTATCACTAGCCACTTTAAACTATGCCACTTTGTTTACATACTCATCTCATTTGTACATACTGTACTCGATACCATCTACTGTATCTTGCCTATGCTGCTCTGTACCATCACTCATTCATATATCCTTATGTACATATTCTTTATCCCCTTACACTGTGTACAAGACAGTAGTTTTGGAATTGTTAGTTAGATTACTTGTTATTACTGCATTGTCGGAACTAGAAGCACAAGCATTTCGCTACACTCGCATTAACATCTGCTAACCATGTGTATGTGACAAATAAAATGTGATTTGATTTGATTCAACTCTGGGACCGTCACTGACTGTCACTGCCATTGTCAACGACAGGAATGTGAACTGAGTGTGTTTACCTGACACTGGTGGTATACATGCCACGTTGGTGGGGTTTAAATTGCAATATACAGATGTCTGGTGCCTGCCTTCATGTCCAATGGAAAGTCTGTGGCACTGTGACCTGCTGACATAAATATAGGACATTGAAAAGAACAGTTCCATCACATACCTGGTTAGAGGGGGAGCCATTTGAGGGGAGCACCATGGAGGGGCGGCCATCGTTCATCATAGAAGAGAGGGGAGAAGAGAGGAGAGAACCATTAGCGTGGTGTTCATCGTTCACCAGAGAAGAGAGGGAAGAAGAGAGGAGAGAACCATTAGCGTGGTGTTCATCGTTCATCAGAGAAGAGAGGGAAGAAGAGAGGAGAGAATCATTAGCGTGGTGTTCATCGTTCACCAGAGAAGAGAGGGAAGAAGAGAGGAGAGAACCATTAGCGTGGTGTTCATTGGACTCCAGAGAACCCCTGAAATAACTGACAACACTGAGGTTGAAGAAGCCAAATCAGATGACATTGATGACGTCATGTTAATAACTGTTCAACAGCACACACATATGAACACGTTATTCCAAGCAACAACGACAACACCATTAACTAAGGGCTTTGTTGATGTACAAGAGCAATAAACACCCTTTGGCTGAAATCAAACAACATTGCATTTGCATTGCCTCATTATTTCCTAGTGTGCTCTCGTCTGAGTCCATTCTCTCGCAGCCCAGAGCTCTGCAGCCATGACCATGAGAAGTCCTCCCACCCTCGTGTTGCCTCAGCCTTGTCTGCCTGGTTGGCTGACATGTGGCTGAGCTGGCTGTGTGCGTTGCTGTGAAAAGAAGGCGCAGCGCCTCGGGTTAAAAAGATGTGATTCATTAATCAACGCTCCCCCTAGGGGGGATCCTGCCTGCTTGCAGCCCCCCTCTTTGCCCCCCCCCCCCTCCTGTTTTCCCACTCGACTGCAAACACACACACAGACACACACATAAACAAATGCACACACACAGGCACACACACACTCTCTGTCTCTCTCTCACACACCTCTGCAGAAGTATATATAAATATGCATGTTTGTTTGCTGGGCCTACTCTCTGGGGGCGTATCTCCAAATGAATCTGCTGGGTCTCAGGCCTGACGAGGCTCTGAGGATAATTAGTTGAATGCAGAGTGCTGGGGATTTTTATCTGAAAGCTCCAGATTTCTACCACCTCTCCGGCCTCTCTGGCCTCTCCCACCATTCATTTGCATGGCCCTCTGTGTCCGTGGGCAGCTTTATTTAATCAATGTCCGCTGTAACAGGGCCTGGTCTGGGCACTCATTTCTGCTTGCTTGTGTTTGTGTGTTTTACAGGAGCTACGTGGAGCAGCTAGGAACATTCAGTTGGGCAATGGATGTTTATTTTACCGGCTGTTTCTTTTAATTTGTTCTGCAGAGAAGAAGAGGACTGTTTTGGTCTGGTGCGAATGTCACCATACAAAGACTCTGGCAGGCACGTTCAAGACCATGTGCCTTCTATTGCTAAGAGGACATTTCTCAAAATGCAATTCTCAGGCATGAGTGACGCACATTCTCCCACCTCTGCTAACCATTTTTCTATGTTAGATCTTTCTAAATACGTTCAGTGTGACTCACAAACAGCCCTCTGTAGTCTGTGACCCAGCTGTTCAGCTCTCATTGACCCAGACCATAGTTGGAGAGTCTCTAATGCTCTTACATTGTATCCGGTGCAGCAATCAAACCTGTATGCCCCGAGATTCAGAGCCCTGTATTCTGTGCTAAGAGCGATGTGTGGCGCTGAGAAGACCTGCTGTACACGCCGTACCCTCCCGTATCCTCGGCGGTCCTTTTAAGTGGCGCCGGCCCTCAAGGCCTGCAGATAAAAGGTGGGCAGGAGTTGCAGTCAAAACACAGTTTAATGTGCTGTGGCTCTCGGCGACCCTGAGTTCACTTCCTTAATGGATGAGCTTTGGTGGGGGAGAAACATCAATGTCTGCTAAAAGGTTTCCAGCATGGGGAGCCCTCTACACGTAGAAAACAGGGCTCCAAAAGGGCTCTGCGGCTGTCCCCATAGGAGAACCCTTTCTGGTTCCAACGCTCTGTGGCTGTCCCCATAGGAGAACCCTTTCTGGTTCCAACGCTCTGCGTCTCTCCCCATAGGAGAACCCTTTCTGGTTCCAACGCTCTGCGGCTGTCCCCATAGGAGAACCCTTTCTGGTTCCAACGCTCTGCATCTCTCCCCATAGGAGAACCCTTTCTGGTTCCAACACTCTGTGGCTGTCCCCATAGGAGAACCCTTTCTGGTTCCAACGCTCTGCATCTCTCCCCATAGGAGAACCCTTTCTGGTTCCAACGCTCTGTGGCTGTCCCCATAGGATAACCCTTTCTGGTTCCAACGCTCTGTGGCTGTCCCCATAGGAGAACCCTTTCTGGTTCCAACGCTCTGCATCTCTCCCCATAGGAGAGCCCTTTCTGGTTCCAACGCTCTGCGTCTCTCCCCATAGGAGAACCCTTTCTGGTTCCAACGCTCTGTGTCTATCCCCATAGGATAACCCTTTCTGGTTCCAACGCTCTGTGTCTCTCCCCATAGGAGAACCCTTTCTGGTTCCAACGCTCTGCGTCTCTCCCCATAGGAGAACCCTTTCTGGTTCCAACGCTCTGCGTCTCTCCCCATAGGAGAACCCTTTCTGGTTCCAACGCTCTGTGTCTCTCCCCATAGGAGAACCCTTTCTGGTTCCAACGCTCTGCGTCTCTCCCCATAGGAGAACCCTTTCTGGTTCCAACGCTCTGCATTTCTCCCCATAGGAGAACCCTTTCTGGTTCCAACGCTCTGTGGCTGTCCCCATAGGAGAACCCTTTCTGGTTCCAACGCTCTGCATCTCTCCCCATAGGAGAACCCTTTCTGGTTCCAACGCTCTGCGTCTCTCCCCATAGGAGAACCCTTTCTGGTTCCAACGCGCTGTGTCTATCCCCATAGGAGAACCCTTTCTGGTTCCAACGCTCTGTGGCTGTCCCCATAGGAGAACCTTTTCTGGTTCCAACGCTCTGTGGCTGTCCCCATAGGATAACCCTTTCTGGTTCCAACGCTCTGTGGCTGTCCCCATAGGATAACCCTTTCTGGTTCCAACGCTCTGTCGCTGTCCCCATAGGAGAACCCTTTCTGGTTCCAATGCTCTGTGGCTGTCCCCATAGGATAACCCTTTCTGGTTCCAATGCTCTGCGGCTCTCCCCATAGGAGAACCCTTTCTGGTTCCAACGCTCTGCGTCTCTCCCCATAGGAGAACCCTTTCTGGTTCCAACGCGCTGTGTCTATCCCCATAGGAGAACCCTTTCTGGTTCCAACGCTCTGTGGCTGTCCCCATAGGAGAACCTTTTCTGGTTCCAACGCTCTGTGGCTGTCCCCATAGGATAACCCTTTCTGGTTCCAATGCTCTGTGGCTGTGCCCATAGAATAACCCTTTCTGGTTCCAACGCTCTGTCGCTGTCCCCATAGGAGAACCCTTTCTGGTTCCAATGCTCTGTGGCTGTCCCCATAGGATAACCCTTTCTGGTTCCAATGCTCTGCGGCTCTCCCCATAGGAGAACCCTTTCTGGTTCCAACGCTCTGTGGCTGTCCCCATAGGATAACCCTTTCTGGTTCCAACGCTCTGTGGCTGTCCCCATAGGATAACCCTTTCTGGTTCCAATGCTCTGTGGGAATCAAAAGGGTTCTGCATGAAATCAAAAGGTTTTTTCCAAACAGTTCTCCTATGGGGACAGCCAAATAATAATTTTAGGTTCTAGTTCCTTGTGTAAAAGTCTGCTGTAAGCCAGCGGAGGCTAACCTGCTAATAACATCAGCAAAACGTCATTAAAAACACTTCTGCAACGTATCAAAGTACTATAGTTCGTATTAGACGCTGATGTGCTGATAACTTTAGCAAAAAGACGCTCAAACCTTTTCTCAAACTTTCCTGCAACATTTAGTCAGGAGTTTAATAGGAGTATCAGACTATAGTTGGTGTGGGGCCTCATTGCATGAAAGGAGGAGAGTAAGCAGCTCGTCCAAACACTCCTTTGTCTCTGTGTCATCGGGAAGCACTATTTCTTCCCCTGTTTAGAGCAGAGCCATGTCGTGTGTGTAAACTCTGGGACTCTGGTTATTTTAGCTTGGCTTCTTATGGGGTGAGAGGAGACAGACTGGACGTGTGACTTAGATCCATGGGCTCAGGGCGAGTCTGGTTCAGACCCCAAACGTGGCTAGTTCCCAAGCCGGGGCTGGGTCTGTGGAACTCCAAGCGCCTGAGCAGATCACTGAGAAAGAAACAGTTGGAGTTGAAGAAATTCTGGGGAGTGTCCAGAGAAAGGTCTGCTTGTCTTTTTTGGTCTTTAGAAACGCCACCATCTTGATTCTAAACCAACTAAACCATGCTTTTACCTCCAAAACTATGAACCATTAGCCAAGAGCAAGTAACTACTAGCCATAAACCAAGGTAAAGTGAGGTGAGAGTCTTGATCTGGTCTCTCCTGGGGTCTAGTCGTACCTGATTGCATTGGGAATCAGAGTAGAATAGCAGTAATCACCAAAGAATAGGGCTTTATTGATGCGTTTGGTGGCTGCAACAATATTAAAGAGCCATACTAATTCTGCTGGAACAACACATCAATCCCTGGCCTCGTCTGCAGCCAAGGGCGTTCCTAGATGTCCATTGATCAGCGGAGGCTGCCACTTACCCTGGATTAGGCCTGCCTTACTGGGGAGGGGAAATCAATACAGGGGCCCTGGATACCCAGATACGGTGCACCGAGGCTGGGCTACTGTGGGGATCGTCACCTCCCTGTTCCACTACCATCCATTATGACGACACTACATGGGGTCACGAACCTTTTAGCATAGAGAATAGGTCTATTCTACTGGGGCCAACCATCACATTATCTCATAATCAAAATGTACCCGGTAGTGTTCCTTCCATGACATATCTGGCTTCCTGGGAATTTGTTTCAATTTCAACTGAAGATAAGAGAGATGGAAGGAGGGGAAAGGGGGAGGAAGAGTCCATGAAGAAGAAAATTATGAAATGTTGAGTAAAGTACAACAGATGGGTGTTGTTTGGATGAGGTGTGCGGCTGACAGAAGACGGACTCCGAGACGAGCGCTGCCAAACTGAAGGAGGTGTTAAATAAACACAGCAGGAGGAAGAAGAAGGGGGATCATTTTGGCGAGGAGGGGGCAGCGAAGAAGGTCTTAAGAGCTAAGAGCTTCTTCCTCGCCTGTTTTTTCTATGGAGGCCCGAGATGTTCCCTCTCTCTCCTCTTTTACCCCGACAGTGGCTAGAACTAATTACCTGTAGCATTTACATCATTTACTTCACAGACACTGATGATTGCTCCTAAAATGGCGGTAATTACCTGTCAATTTGATATAATTGACAATAACAACAGCGGGCCGGGCACCGGAGGGAGGGAGGAGGGGGAGGAGGGAGGAGGGGGGAGAGGGAGTAAGAAGAGGCAGGGAGGAGAGAGAGGAGGGAAGAGGAGGGGAGAGGGAGGAAGAAGAGGCAGGGAGGAGAGAGAGGAGGGAAGAAGAGGGGAGAGGGAGGAAGAAGAGACAGGGAAGAGAGAGAGGAGGGAAGAAGAGGGGAGAGGGAGGAAGAGGAGGCAGGGAGGAAAGAGAGGAGGGAAGAGGAGGGGAGAGGGAGGAAGAAGAGGCAGGGAGGAGAGAGAGGAGGGAAGAAGAGGGGAGAGGGAGGAAGAAGAGACAGGGAAGAGAGAGAGGAGGGAAGAAGAGGGGAGAGGGAGGAAGAGGATGCAGGGAGGAGAGAGAAGAGGGAAGAGGAGGGGAGAGGGAGGAAGAAGAGACAAGGAGGAGAGAGAGGAGGGAAGAAGAGGGGAGAGGGAGGAAGAAGAGACAGGGAAGAGAGAGAGGAGGGAAGAAGAGGGGAGAGGGAGGAAGAGGAGGCAGGGAGGAGAGAGAAGAGGGAAGAGGAGGGGAGAGGGAGGAAGAAGAGGCAGGGAGGAGAGAGAAGAGGGAAGAAGAGGGGAGAGGGAGGAAGAAGAGACAAGGAGGAGAGAGAGGAGGGAAGAAGAGGGGAGAGGGAGGAAGAAGAGACAGGGAAGAGAGAGAGGAGGGAAGAAGAGGGGAGAGGGAGGAAGAGGAGGCAGGGAGGAGAGAGAAGAGGGAAGAGGAGGGGAGAGGGAGGAAGAAGAGACAAGGAGGAGAGAGTGGAGGGAAGAAGAGGGGAGAGGGAGGAAGAAGAGACAGGGAAGAGAGAGAGGAGGGAAGAAGAGGGGAGAGGGAGGAAGAGGAGGCAGGGAGGAGAGAGAAGAGGGAAGAGGAGGGGAGAGGGAGGAAGAAGAGACAAGGAGGAGAGAGAGGAGGGAAGAAGAGGGGAGAGGGAGGAAGAAGAGACAGGGAAGAGAGAGAGGAGGGAAGAAGAGGGGAGAGGGAGGAAGAGGAGGCAGGGAGGAGAGAGAAGAGGGAAGAGGAGGGGAGAGGGAGGAAGAAGAGACAAGGAGGAGAGAGAGGAGGGAAGAAGAGGGGAGAGGGAGGAAGAAGAGACAGGGAAGAGAGAGAGGAGGGAAGAAGAGGGGAGAGGGAGGAAGAGGAGGCAGGGAGGAGAGAGAAGAGGGAAGAGGAGGGGAGAGGGAGGAAGAAGAGGCAGGGAGGAGAGAGAAGAGGGAAGAAGAGGGGAGAGGGAGGAAGAAGAGACAGGGAAGAGAGAGAGGAGGGAAGAGGTGGGAGAGGGAGGAAGAAGAGGCAGGGAGGAGAGAGAAGAGGGAAGAGGACGGGAGAGGGAGGAAGAAGAGACAAGGAGGAGCGAGAGGAGGGAAGAGGAGGGGAGAGGGAGGGATGTCTAAAGTTCTCCAGGTGAGTTTGTCAGGTAGACATGCACTCAGGGGACATTAAATGGTACCCAGTGTGTTCACTCTCCTGTTCTCTCTGTTTTTCCCTCCCTTTCTCTACTGATTCTATAATGCTCAACAGCACACACATATGAACACATCTATAATGCTCAAATTCCAATTCACTCTGATTCCCTGCTTGCTCTATCAGGGTCTCAACATCTGTGCATCACAAGTTCTCTTTAGCTCACAGCATAAGAGCCCATGCTATTTCACCATACATTAATTGTGCTATTAATCTTTTGTAGAGTATCTCCTCTTTCTCCTAACACACACTCTCTCTCTCTCTCTCTGCTCTGTCTCTCTCTGCTCTCTCTCTCTGTCTCTCTCTTCGCGCCCTCGTTGTTCTCTCTCTCTCTCTCTCTCTCCCTCTCTCTCTCTCTGCTCTCTCTCTCTCTCTCTCTCTCTCTCTCTCTCCCTCTCTCTCTCTCTCTCTCTCTCTCTCTCTCTCTGCTCTCTCTCTCTCTCTCTCTCTCTCTCTGCTCTCTCTCTCTCTGCTCTCTCTCTCTCTCTCTCTCTCTCTCTCTCACACACATTCTTTCTCTATCTCTCTGCAGTGACAGTTCCCAGTACTTCTCTTTTGCAGTAGGGTCCTCGGCCCTCCCCACCCCACTCTCACAATCTGTCAGCAGCACAGTCCCACCAAATCATCCCATTATCTATTGATAGGTGGATGGGTGTGTCAGTAGGGGGGCAGGCAGCATTTCCATACAGGATATTTAAGGCCATCCCATCCTACTGTTTTCCCACCTCATCCCTGGAAAGACACACTGTGGGATCATATGGTGAACTGGGAGGACAGCACCTCCTAATGAAATATAGACAGCACTGAGAGGACAGTCCCTCCTGATGAAATATAGACAGCACTGAGAGGACAGTCCCTCCTAATGAAATATAGACAGCACTGAGAGGACAGTCCCTCCTAATGAAATATAGACAGAACTGAGAGGATAGTCCCTCCTAATGAAATACAGACAGAGGACAGCACCTCCTAATGAAATATAGACTGAGAGGACAGCACCTCCTAATGAAATATAGACAGCATGTGTGAAAATAAAGGCAGAAGGGCTCAGGGCCAGAGAGAAAAAGGGTTGTTAATTGTAAATAAGACGTTATTCTTAACTGACTTTCCTAGTTAAATAAATGTTTAAAAAATAATAATAATAATCATTTGTGTGGCTAGGGTTCTGACGGATGGACAGATGGAT
>NC_048585.1:15146099-15151099 GCF_013265735.2 Oncorhynchus mykiss
ATCAACTCATCTTCTAAACACTCTCCTGCAACCAGCCTCACCAATTTATATTTATAAAAAAGTATTATTTACCTCAGATCTGCAATCCTTCAGGAAGCTAGCCAGAAACTCCAGGAGGCTGGCCAGAAGCTAGCCAGAAGCTAGCCAGGAGCTAGCCCAGAAGCTAATCAGAAGCTAACCACGGTTTGTGGTCATCGGCTGTCCTTTAGTTCGAAAATCTATCGAAAATCTATCGCCAGTTTTGTACGGCGCAGCGCGGCTCGTAACGGAACATACCGGACCAATTTTTCTCTCCATGTCCCTGGATTTCAACTGCTCTCTGGACATTCATACCCGGATCTCACAGCTAGCTAGCTGCTATCCGTGTGACAGTCGGCTTTCGTTGATTCCGGAGCAAACATCGATTGTTCCGGTGCTAGCCAGCTCCGTCAATCACGCCTGAGTTCCATCATTCACTCCTGGGCTGCAGTCACCTATCCGGACCCGTTTCACTGCCTACGCGGAGCCCCACCGGGCCTTCACAACCGGACTGCCGACGTTATCTACCTGAAGGAGATCCGGCTGGCTCCTCTGTCGCGACGTTACCGGAACGCCCATCTGCGGCCCGCTAACCGTTAGCTGTCTTTCCGGCTGCTATCTGAATAGACAATCGGACAATTTATTTATTTGAATTATTATGTTTTCTTCTCGGGCCTCTATAACTATATCTATTGTTCTTATTTTTGTTGTTGTGTGATTTGGATTAATCCCCTCTACCACACGGAACCCCACTAATCTACTGACCGAACGCAAGAGGTGGCTAACAACAGACTCCATCCTATGCTAGCTTGCTACCGGTTGGCTTGGCTAGCTGTCTAAATCGCCGTGACCCTAAACCAACCTCTCCACTCACTGGACCCTTTTGATCACTCGACTAAGCATGCCTCTCCTTAATGTCAATATGTCTTGTCCATTGCTGTTCTGGTTAGTGTTTATTGGCTTATTTCACTGTAGAGCCTCTAGTCCTGCTCACTATACCTTATCCAACCTATTAGTTCCACCACCCACACATGCAATGACATCTCCTGGTTTCAATGATGTTTCTAGAGACAATATCTCTCTCTTCATCACTCAATACCTAGGTTTACCTCCACTGTATTCACATCCTACCTTACCTTTGTCTGTACATTATACCTTGATGCTATTTTATCGCCCCCAGAAACCTCCTTTTACTCTCTGTTCCAGACGTTCTAGACGACCAATTCTTATTGCTTTTAGTCGCACCCTTATTCTACTCCTCCTATGTTCCTCTGGCGATGTAGAGGTGAATCCAGGCCCTGCAGTGCCTAGCTCCACTCCTATTCCCCAGGCGCTCTCTTTTGACGACTTCTGTAACCGTAATAGCCTTGGTTTCATGCATGTTAACATTAGAAGCCTCCTCCCTAAGTTTGTTCTATTCACTGCTTTAGCACACTCTGCCAACCCGGATGTTCTAGCTGTGTCTGAATCCTGGCTTAGGAAGACCACCAAAAATTCAGACATTTTAATTCCAAACTACAACATTTTCAGACAAGATAGAACTGCCAAAGGGGGCGGTGTTGCAATTTACTGCAAAGATAGCCTGCAGAGTTCTGTCCTACTATCCAGGTCTGTACCCAAACAATTTGAACTTCTACTTTTAAAAATCCACCTTTCTAAAAACAAGTCTCTCACCGTTGCCGCCTGCTATAGACCACCCTCTGCCCCCAGCTGTGCTCTGGACACCATATGTGAACTGATTGCCCCCCATCTATCTTCAGAGCTCGTGCTGCTAGGCAACCTTAACTGGAACATGCTTAACACCCCAGCCATCCTACAATCTAAACTTGATGCCCTCAATCTCACACAAATTATCAATGAACCTACCAGGTACCTCCCCAAAGCCTTAAACACGGGCACCCTCATAGATATCATCCTAACCAACTTCCCCTCTAAATACACCTCTGCTGTCTTCAACCAAGATCTCAGCGATCACTGCCTCATTGCCTGCATCCGTAATGGGTCAGCGGTCAAACGACCTCCTCTCATCACTGTAAAACGCTCCCTGAAACACTTCAGCGAGCAGGCCTTTCTAATCGACCTGGCCGGGGTATCCTGGAAGGATATTGACCTCATCCCGTCAGTAGAGGATGCCTGGATATTTTTTAAAAATGCCTTCCTAACCATCTTAAATAAACATGCCCCATTCAAGAAATTTAGAACCAGGAACAGATATAGCCCTTGGTTCTCCCCAGACCTGACTGCCCTTAATCAACACAAAAACGTCCTATGGCGTTCTGCATTAGCATCGAACAGCCCCCGTGATATGCAGCTGTTCAGGGAAGCTAGAAACCATTATACACAGGCAGTTAGAAAAGCCAAGGCTAGCTTTTTCAAGCAGAAATTTGCTTCTTGCAACACTAACTCAAAAAAGTTCTGGGACACTGTAAAGTCCATGGAGAATAAGAACACCTCCTCCCAGCTGCCCACTGCACTGAAGATAGGAAACACTGTCACCACTGATAAATCCACCATAATTGAAAATTTCAATAAGCATTTTTCTACTGCTGGCCATGCTTTCCACCTGGCTACTCCTACCCCTGTCAACAGCACTGCACCCCCAACAGCAACTCGCCCAAGCCTTCCCCATTTCTCCTTCTCCCAAATCCATTCAGCTGATGTTCTGAAAGAGCTGCAAAATCTGGACCCCTACAAATCAGCCGGGCTAGACAATCTGGACCCTTTCTTTCTAAAATTATCTGCCGAAATTGTTGCCACCCCTATTACTAGCCTGTTCAACCTCTCTTTCGTGTCGTCTGAGATTCCCAAAGATTGGAAAGCAGCTGCGGTCATCCCCCTCTTCAAAGGGGGGGACACTCTTGACCCAAACTGCTACAGACCTATATCTATCCTACCATGCCTTTCTAAGGTCTTCGAAAGCCAAGTCAACAAACAGATTACCGACCATTTTGAATCTCACCATACCTTTTCTGCTATGCAATCTGGTTTCAGAGCTGGTCATGGGTGCACCTCAGCCACGCTCAAGGTCCTAAACGATATCTTAACCGCCATCGATAAGAAACATTACTGTGCAGCCGTATTCATTGATCTGGCCAAGGCTTTCGACTCTGTCAATCACCACATCCTCATCGGCAGACTCAACAGCCTTGGTTTCTCAAATGATTGCCTCGCCTGGTTCACCAACTACTTCTCTGATAGAGTTCAGTGTGTCAAATCTGAGGGTCTGTTGTCCGGACCTCTGGCAGTCTCTATGGGGGTGCCACAGGGTTCAATTCTTGGACCGACTCTCTTCTCTGTATACATCAATGAGGTCGCTCTTGCTGCTGGTGAGTCTCTGATCCACCTCTACGCAGACGACACCATTCTGTATACTTCCGGCCCTTCTTTGGACACTGTGTTAACAACCCTCCAGGCAAGCTTCAATGCCATACAACTCTCCTTCCGTGGCCTCAAACTGCTCTTAAATACAAGTAAAACTAAATGCATGCTCTTCAACCGATCACTACCTGCACCTACCCGCCTGTCCAACATCACTACTCTGGACGGCTCTGACTTAGAATACGTGGACAACTACAAATACTTAGGTGTCTGGTTAGACTGTAAACTCTCCTTCCAGACCCATATCAAACATCTCCAATCCAAAGTTAAATCTAGAATTGGCTTCCTATTTCGCAACAAAGCATCCTTCACTCATGCTGCCAAACATACCCTTGTAAAACTGACCATCCTACCAATCCTCGACTTTGGCGATGTAATTTACAAAATAGCCTCCAATACCCTACTCAACAAACTGGATGCAGTCTATCACAGTGCAATCCGTTTTGTCACCAAAGCCCCATACACTACCCACCATTGCGACCTGTACGCTCTCGTTGGCTGGCCCTCGCTTCATACTCGTCGCCAAACCCACTGGCTCCATGTCATCTACAAGACCCTGCTAGGTAAAGTCCCCCCTTATCTCAGCTCGCTGGTCACCATAGCATCTCCCACCTGTAGCACACGCTCCAGCAGGTATATCTCTCTAGTCACCCCCAAAACCAATTCTTTCTTTGGCCGCCTCTCTTTCCAGTTCTCTGCTGCCAATGACTGGAACGAACTACAAAAATCTCTGAAACTGGAAACACTTATCTCCCTCACTAGCTTTAAGCACCAACTGTCAGAGCAGCTCACAGATTACTGCACCTGTACATAGCCCACATATAATTTAGCCCTATCAACTACCTCTTTCCCAACTGTATTTAATTTATTTATTTATTTTGCTCCTTTGCACCCCATTATTTTTATTTCTACTTTGCACATTCTTCCATTGCAAAACTACCATTCCAGTGTTTTACTTGCTATATTGTATTTACCTTGCCACCAAGGCCTTTTTTTGCCTTTACCTCCCTTCTCACCTCATTTGCTCACATTGTATATAGACTTGTTTATACTTTATTATTGACTGTATGTTTGTTTTACTCCATGTGTAACTCTGTGTTGTTGTATCTGTCGAACTGCTTTGCTTTATCTTGGCCAGGTCGCAATTGTAAATGAGAACTTGTTCTCAACTTGCCTACCTGGTTAAATAAAGGTAAAATAAATAAATAAATAAAAATACACGAGAGCACACTTTCGATGCACAGTTGTGCGAACAAACCCACACACACTCACACACCCACACACGCACACACACCCACCTACACACACACACACACACACACACACACACACACACACACACACACACACACACACACACACACACACACACACACACACACACACACACACACACACACACACCAAAGTGAATGGTGGTCTCTCCCTTGGCTAGAGACAATACTTGGATGTCTGCCCACAGCAACTGACAGAGAGAGAGAGAGAGAGAGAGAGAGAGAGAGAGAGAGAGAGACAGACAGACAGACAGACAGACAGACAGACAGACAGACAGACAGACAGACAGGCAGACAGACAGACAGACAGACAGACAGACAGACAGACAG
>NC_048585.1:15156099-15171099 GCF_013265735.2 Oncorhynchus mykiss
CCCCCCCCCCACACACACACACACACACTAAAATATGCATGAGTCTATGGTTGTGAATACCACAGGAGACCTGGAGGTTCTAGACCCGTTCCACAGGATTAGGGCTAAATGCTTTACCTAACTACTCCTCCATCTCATCCAGCCTTTCCCCTCGCTCTCCTCCAGACTGACATATGCTTCCATACATCATCATTCCTCCAGGGCTCATACATTATATTCCCAAATACATGGTATTCCCTTCTATAGCAAATCCTAACTCCCAACTCCAAGGTTCAGGCTGGGGTAACTCTCAGGGAGCCATGAGATGATCATACAACCCCCGTCACTATAATAACCCCCAGTCACTATAATAACCCCCAGTCACTATAATACCCCTGACACTATAATAACCCCCAGTCACTATAAGAACCCCCAGTCACTATAATAATCCCCAGTCATTATAATAACCCCCAGTCACTATAAGAACCCCCAGTCACTATAATAACCCCAGTCACTATAATAATCCCCAGTCATTATAATAACCCCCTGACACTATAATAACCCCCAGTCACTATAATAACCCCAGTCACTATACTAATCCACCGTCATTATAATAACCCCCAGTCACTATAATAACCCCCTGTCACTATAATACCCCCTGCCACTATAATAACCCCCAGTCACTATAATAACCCCCAGTCACTATACTAACCCCAGCCACTATAATAACCCTCGGTCACTATAATAACCCCCGGCCACTATAATAACCACCAGTCACTATAATAACCCCCTGGCACTATAATAACCACCAGTCACTATAATAACCCCCAGTCACTATAATAACCCCCTGACACTATAATAACCCCCTGACACTATAATAACCCCTGGCACTATAATAACCCCCTGGCACTATAATAACCACCAGTCACTATAATAACCCCCAGTCACTATAATAACCCCCTGACACTATAATAACCCCCAGTCACTATAATAACCCCCAGACACTATAATACCCCCTGACACTATAATAACCCCCTGGCACTATAATAACCCCCAGACACTATAATAACCCTAGTCACTATAATAACCCCCAGCCACTATAATAACCCCAGCCACTATAATAACCCCAACAACTACAATAACCCCCAGTCGCTATAATAAAATCCAGTCACTATAATAACCCCAGCCACTATAATAACCCCAGTCACTATAATAACGGCAGTCACTATAGTAACCCCCTGCCACTATAATAACCCCCTGCCACTATAATAACCCCCTGTCACTATAATAACCCCCTGTCACTATAATAACCCCAGTCACTATAGTAACCCCGAGCCACAATAATAACCCCCAGCCACAATAATAACCCCAGTCACTATAATAACCCGCAGCCACTATAATAACCCCCTGCCACTATAATAACCCCCAGCTACCCCAGTCGCTATAATAACCCATTGTCGCTATAATAACCCCGGCCACTATAATAACCCGAGTCAATATTTATTTTATTTAACTAGGCAAGTCAGTTAAGAACAAATTCTTATTTTCAATGACGGCCTAGGATCAGTGGGTTAACTGCCTGTTCAGGGGCAGAACGACAGATTTGTACCTTGTCACCTCGGGGATTCGAACTTGCAACCTTTCAGTTACTAGTCCAACGCTCTAACCACTAGGCTACCCTGCCTATGATAACCCCAGTCACTCCTGTTCTGTTCTGTTCCTCTTTACACTATCTTAGCGTAGGTTAGTGTTTAAAAACTCTGGGATGGGAAGTCGTTTTCCTGAGCAGGGGGAGCTCTGGGCCGATTAATCTTTTATGAGCCCAAATGGCCTCCCTCTCCAGCTCAGCTGCCAAGGGCCAGGCAGGCTTTTAGCGATGGGGAAGTGCAGCTGAACGAGAGATGGAGCCTCTCGCACCAAACTGGACCAGGAAAAGACAGCGGTGGAAGAGACAATGAATAAGCACTGCCACATTATAGGTCAATCGGACTGTCTGAACTAGTCTCTATGTCCCTGTCAGATGACATGGTAGAGTAGTAGTGTTGTATTAACTAGTCTCTATGTCCCTGTCAGATGACATGGTAGAGTAGTAGTGTTGTATTAACTAGTCTCTATGTCCCTGTCAGATGACATGGTAGAGTAGTAGTGTTGTATTAACTAGTCTCTATGTCCCTGTCAGATGACATGGTAGAGTAGTAGTGTTGTATTAACTAGTCTCTATGTCCCTGTCAGATGACATGGTAGAGTAGTAGTGTTGTATTAACTAGTCTCTATGTCCCTGTCAGATGACATGGTAGAGTAGTAGTGTTGTATTAACTAGTCTCTATGTCCCTGTCAGATGACATGGTAGAGTAGTAGTGTTGTATTAACTAGTCTCTATGTCCCTGTCAGATGACATGGTAGAGTAGTAGTGTTGTATTAACTAGTCTCTATGTCCCTGTCAGATGACATGGTAGAGTAGTATTGTTGTATTAACTAGTCTCTATGTCCCTGTCAGATGACATGGTAGAGTAGTAGTGTTGTATTAACTAGTCTCTATGTCCCTGTCAGATGACATGGTAGAGTAGTAGTGTTGTATTAACTAGTCTCTATGTCCCTGTCAGATGACATGGTAGAGTAGTAGTGTTGTATTAACTAGTCTCTATGTCCCTGTCAGATGACATGGTAGAGTAGTAGTGTTGTATTAACTAGTCTCTATGTCCCTGTCAGATGACATGGTAGAGTAGTAGTGTTGTATTAACTAGTCTCTATGTCCCTGTCAGATGACATGGTAGAGTAGTAGTGTTGTATTAACTAGTCTCTATGTCCCTGTCAGATGACATGGTAGAGTAGTATTGTTGTATTAACTAGTCTCTATGTCCCTGTCAGATGACATGGTAGAGTAGTAGTGTTGTATTAACTAGTCTCTATGTCCCTGTCAGATGACATGGTAGAGTAGTAGTGTTGTATTAACTAGTCTCTATGTCCCTGTCAGATGACATGGTAGAGTAGTAGTGTTGTATTAACTAGTCTCTATGTCCCTGTCAGATGACATGGTAGAGTAGTAGTGTTGTATTAACTAGTCTCTATGTCCCTGTCAGATGACATGGTAGAGTAGTAGTGTTGTATTAACTAGTCTCTATGTCCCTGTCAGATGACATGGTAGAGTAGTAGTGTTGTATTAACTAGTCTCTATGTCCCTGTCAGATGACATGGTAGAGTAGTAGTGTTGTATTAACTAGTCTCTATGTCCCTGTCAGATGACATGGTAGAGTAGTAGTGTTGTATTAACTAGTCTCTATGTCCCTGTCAGATGACATGGTAGAGTAGTAGTGTTGTATTAACTAGTCTCTATGTCCCTGTCAGATGACATGGTAGAGTAGTAGTGTTGTATTAACTAGTCTCTATGTCCCTGTCAGATGACATGGTAGAGTAGTAGTGTTGTATTAACTAGTCTCTATGTCCCTGTCAGATGACATGGTAGAGTAGTAGTGTTGTATTAACTAGTCTCTATGTCCCTGTCAGATGACATGGTAGAGTAGTAGTGTTGTATTAACTAGTCTTTATGTCCCTGTCAGATGACATGGTAGAGTAGTAGTGTTGTATTAACTAGTCTCTATGTCCCTGTCAGATGACATGGTAGAGTAGTAGTGTTGTATTAACTAGTCTCTATGTCCCTGTCAGATGACATGGTAGAGTAGTAGTGTTGTATTAACTAGTCTCTATGTCCCTGTCAGATGACATGGTAGAGTAGTAGTGTTGTATTAACTAGTCTCTATGTCCCTGTCAGATGACATGGTAGAGTAGTAGTGTTGTATTAACTAGTCTCTATGTCCCTGTCAGATGACATGGTAGAGTAGTAGTGTTGTATTAACTAGTCTCTATGTCCCTGTCAGATGACATGGTAGAGAATGAATTACAGGGGGAATTTTGGAAAAAAACGAATCCCGTCCAAATCATCCTCTGGAATAATGGACATTCTAGAGTATTAATTACATAACCAACGTAACCATCTAACTGTTCTACCTCATGTTATTACATATCACCATCTAACTATTCTACCTCATGTTATTCCATATCACCATCTAACTGTTCTACCTCATGTTATTCCATATCACCATCTGGTTAGATCTAACTGTTCTACCTCATGTTATTACATATCACCATCTAACTATTCTACCTTATGTTATTCCATATCACCATCTAACTATCCTACCTCATGTTATTCCATATCACCATCTAACTATTCTACCTCATGTTATTCCATATCACCATCTAACTATTCTACCTTATGTTATTCCATATCACCATCTAACTATTCTACCCCATGTTATTCCATATCACCATCTAACTATTCTACCCCATGTTATTCCATATCACCATCTAACTATTTTACCTTATGTTATTCCATATCACCATCTAACTATTCTACCCCATGTTATTCCATATCACCATCTAACTATTCTACCTCATGTTATTCCATATCACCATCTAACTATTCTACCTCATGTTATTCCATATCACCATCTAACTATTCTACCTCATGGTATTCCATATCACCATCTAACTATTCTACCTCATGGTATTCCATATCACCATCTAGTTAGATCTAACTGTTCTACCTCATGTTATTACATATCACCATCTAACTATTCTACCTCATGTTATTCCATATCACCATCTAACTATTCTACCTCATGTTACTCCATATCACCATCTAACTGTTCTACCCCATGTTATTACATATCACCATCTAACTATTCTACCTCATGTTATTACATATCACCATCTAGTTAGATCTAACTATTCTACCTCATGTTATTACATATCACCATCTAACTATTCTACCTCATGTTATCACATATCACCATCTAACTATTCTACCTCATGTTATTACATATCACCATCTAGTTAGATCTAACTATTCTACCTCATGTTATTACATATCACCATCTAACTATTCTACCTCATGTTATCACATATCACCATCTAGTTAGATCTAACTGTTCTACCTCATGTTATTACATATTAACATCTTGTTAGATCTAACTGTTCTACCTCATGTTATTCCATATCACCATCTAGTTAGATCTAACTGTTCTACCTCATGTTATTACATATCACCATCTAGTTAGATCTAACTGTTCTACCTCATGTTATTCCATATCACCATCTAACTATTCTACCTCATGTTATTCCATATCACCATCTAACTATTCTACCTCATGGTATTCCATATCACCATCTAACTATTCTACCTCATGGTATTCCATATCACCATCTAGTTAGATCTAACTGTTCTACCTCATGTTATTACATATCACCATCTAACTATTCTACCTCATGTTATCACATATCACCATCTAACTATTCTACCTCATGTTATCACATATCACCATCTAGTTAGATCTAACTGTTCTACCTCATGTTATTACATATCACCATCTTGTTAGATCTAACTGTTCTACCTCATGTTATTCCATATCAACATCTAGTTAGATCTAACTGTTCTACCTCATGTTATTACATATCACCATCTAGTTAGATCTAACTGTTCTACCTCATGTTATTCCATATCACCATCTAACTATTCTACCTCATGTTATTCCATATCACCATCTAGTTAGATCTAACTATTCTACCTCATGTCATTCCATATCACCATCTAGTTAGATCTAACTGTTCTACCTTATGTTATTCCATATCACCATCTAACTATTCTACCCCATGTTATTCCATATCACCATCTAACTATTCTACCTTATGTTATTCCATATTACCATCTAACTATTCTACCCCATGTTATTCCATATCACCATCTAACTGTTCTACCCCATGTTATTCCATATCACCATCTAACTGTTCTACCCCATGTTATTCCATATCACCATCTAACTATTCTACCTTATGTTATTCCATATCACCATCTAACTATTCTACCTCATGTTATTCCATATCACCATCTAACTGTTCTACCTCATGTTATTCCATATCACCGTCTAACTATTCTACCTCATGTCATTTAACACTAATTAAAAGGTGAAATAAACATCTTAGTCTTCATTCTACAGAGAATAGTTTTTCTATAGTATACACATTACTCTTCCTTCTGAAAAAGTTGTCATCAATGCAGTTCATTATTAATGTTTCTTCACAAGGCAATCCTTCAGTATATGGGTCTACTAGTGTACGTACCAGAGCATAGCTGACAACATCAGTGTTGAAAAACAAATACGGAACAAAGGAAGGATGGATGGAGGGAGAGAGGGAGGGAGGAAGGCTCTGCCTGATGAAGGAGTGGACCTCCTGCTCGCTGACACATTAATCATTAAAACACAAAGGAGCAGGGAGACAGACAGGCTGCAGTTAAGGCCTTAACACCACTTTACATGCCTGCCTACTCTCTCTCTCTCTCTCTCTCTCTCCCTCCCTCTCTCCCTTTCTGTCTCTTTCCCTCCCTCCTTTCTCTTCCACAGACATGCATCTTGCCACGTTTGTTTCCACCTCCTTTAAGTGGCCCCGTTACCAGAGCTGAGATGCACTTCATGGCTTTCCCCCCCATTGATTGAGCCAATCAATACGTCATCTTGGGAAAGATGCAGACAATACATTAAGGAACACAGGAACCACAGGGCTTTAAATGACCGAATGTGGGGGGGACATAGCAGGTAGTTCATTATGGTAATGGTCAATAGTGTTTGGTTGGGAGGTTTTGATGCATCGTTAAGGGAATTAGGGGATCATTACAGCTTCCTTCATCTTCCTCTTCCTGCTTATCATCACCATCACCATTATCGTCATCATCATGACCATCATCTTCACCACCACCACTACCCTCATCCGTCAACAGTTCATCTCAGCACCCTTTATCTTAATTTGTGGCCACCACCTGTGATATCAGTAAAGCCCAGTTAGGTGTTAAGCTGTAGCTACGGTGTGTTGATACAGACGGGCTCAGTGTGCATTACTTCAGCAGCCTGTGTTGCTTCCTCCTCTCCAGAGCCATTTACATCTAGAGAGTCAATGTGGTTTCCGTCTGAACGTTCCAAGAGCGCCACGTTCTCCTCCATAGCCGTCTCTAAGTGATAATTAACACTTCCTCTCTCTCTCTCTCTCTCTCTCTCTCTCTCTCTCTCTCTCTCTCTCTATATCTCTCTCTCTCTCACTCTCTCTCTCTCTCTCTCTCTCTCTCTCTCTCTCTCTATATCTCTCTCTCTCTGTCTCTCTCTCTCTCTCTCTCTCTCTCTCTCTCTCTCTCTCTCTCTCGTCAGAGTGCATGCTGGGAGTGAGTCGTCAAGCAGAGTGTTTGTGAGCGCGAATGAAATTTCTTTTCACTCTGTTGGGTTTTGGTATGTACATATATATATATTGATTAGTTTAGTTGTTTTAAGGGTATATTGTTTAACTATCACTAAGCACGTATAGGGGTGGTGGGATCTTTGAGGTTGTTTTTTCGCGAGGGCACAACCAGCGGGTGGGGCTGGTTGCAATGGCCACTCGCGGAAATGTAGAGTTTGAAAAACTTAGTCGGAGGCATGGAGTAAAAATTCCTGCTGCGGCTGGGTGTTCAGTGGAAGAATGTAGCTTGGCTGTGGGTGCTATCATTGGGTATGATAGCATCAAATCAGCCTCAAGGATGAATAGCGCTGTAGTGATATTCTTAGATTCAATTGAAAAGGTGAATAAGATAGTTGAGAGGGGTGTTGTGTTGCGGGAGACACAGACGCCGGTATTTCCGCTTATGAATCCGGCGAAGAAAGTTATGCTTTCTAACGTGCCACCATTTGTTAGAGATGAAGTGTTAGAGCGAGAGTTATCTCGTCATGGTCAAATCGTATCTACAATAAAGAAGGTTCTTTTTGGATGCAAATCTCCGTTGTTGAAACATGTCGTGTCTCATAGGAGACAAGTGCATATGATTTTAAAAAAGGAAGGAGATGAACTGAATTTAGCGTTTAGTTTTAAGATTGATGGATTTGATTATGTCTTCTATGCATCTACTGAATCAATGAAATGTTTTGGATGTGGAAGAGAGGGGCATTTGGTGCGTAATTGTCCCGAGAATGAACGCGCTGAGCCTGGTAGTAGCTTTAGTGCGGGTGCAACTAACGTACCACAGCGAAGGGATGAAAATACTACAGGTGTAGGGGAAGAGAGAAGGTGGGCAGATGTGGTTGGAAAAGTAGGAGAGGAAGGCATTGTGGATACGGGGGCAATTGTGGTAGATCAGAACAAAGAGGGAGGGGAAACACTAGGTGAGATTGCGACTGCTGTCGCTGAGGTGGTGCTGGAAAATGAAATTGGAGGTCAAGAGGAGATTGAAATAACGGAAAAGGAAGCGGATGTTTTCAAAATACCGAGGAGTAAAAGGAAGAATTTAAGGGGTGGTGAAGGGTCTAATTCTAAGAGAAAGGTAGAGATGGATAAATCAGGTGAAGATGAACAGGTTGTAGAGATGGGGTTTTCTTCTGGGGAGGATAGCGAGAGTGAGTCATCTGACGCGTCACAACAATATAGTGAGATAGATGGGGTGGAAGGGAGGTATGGGATTGAGAAGATACGTCAATTTCTGAAGTTGACAAAAGGGAAGAAATATATGCAGGATTACAATGTAACTGATTTTTTCCCTGAACGTGAATTGTTTATTGAATCAGCAAAGTTTCTGATGTCAAAAATTACAGGGGGAGGTTTGAAAAGCCCTGAAATTGCTAGACTCAAGAAAGTGGTCACGAGAGTAATAAGTGATGCAAATTCTAAAGAAAATGAAAGAGTTCAGTTGCAGTTTTAACTCTGTAAAGAGATGTGGTGGCTGTATCTTCCTCTGTATTTTTTTCTTATCCATGAGCAGTTTTAAGATCTCTTCTTTAAACGTAAATGGGGCAAGAGATGTTAAAAAAAGAGCCATGGTGTATGAGTTAATGAGGGGAAAGGGAAGTGACATAATTTTTCTACAAGAAACGCATAGTAATTTGGAAAATGAAGTTATGTGGCAACAGGAGTGGGGGGGGGACAGTGGTGTGTAGTCATAAAAACTCAAAAAGTGGGGGTGTGGTTATCTTGTTCTCAAAAGGGTTTTTGCCTTTGTCATATGAGGTTGAAGAGGTAGTTGAGGGGAGGTTATTAAAAGTTAGAGCAAGGTATGAAAACATCAATATGTGTCTGATAAATGTATATGCCCCAGTGGTGACAGTTGAGAGGGTATGTTTTTTAGAGACATTATCAAATACCATTGAGAAATGTAACAAAGAAGATTATTTGTTTATTGCTGGGGATTTTAACTGCACAGTTAGTGATTTAGATAGAAATCACCAAGAACCTCATATAGCCTCAAGGACGTTTTTAAAACGCCTTATTGTAACAAATGAACTGTGTGATATTTGGAGGAGTCAACATGGAGGAACAAGGCAGTACACCTGGGCGCATGTGAGAGAGAACATCATCTCTATGGCCAGGTTAGATAGGTTTTATGTTTTTGAGCATCAATCTCAGGTCTGTAAATCAAGTGTGATAACTCCAGTGGGATTTTCTGATCATTGTTTAATAACAGAGGTGGTGTTCATTAACGATGTAAAACCTAAAAGCGCATACTGGCATTTTAATATAACTTTATTGAGTGATGCTCACTTCAGGAATTGTTTCAGTTTTTTTTGGGAGAGGTGGAGGTCTCAAAAGGCCAGTTTTGTATCCCTTCAACAATGGTGGGATATAGGGAAAATCCAGATTCAACAATTTTGTAATCAATACACGAGGAATGTCACCAAGGATATCACCAGATCAATGAAAGCCCTAGAGATTGAAATAGTGGAACTCATGACGTTGGTTGAGACCACAGGAGATCGAGGCCATACTCAGGCCCTCAAGAGGAGAAAAGCTGCATTGGCAGATCTGCTGGGTATCAGAGCACAGGGGGCATTGGTGAGAAGTAAATTTCAGGGCATATCTGAAATGGATGCCTCATCCAAATTTTTCTTTGGTTTAGAGAAAAAGAATGGACAAAGAAAAATTATTCATTGTCTCAAATCAGCTGTTGGACAAGAGCTCACTAGCCCTAGTGAAATTAGAAAGAGGGCAGTAGAGTTCTATGCTGAGCTCTACAAGAGTGAGTACAAAGAGGACAAAACAGTGACACAGCAGTTCTTTGATGGGCTCCCAAAGGTGCCTGCAGAAGCTCAGGTTGAGCTTGAGCAACCATTGTCTTTGCAGGATTTATACACTGCATTAAAAGGAATGGAAAATGGAAGGGCACCAGGCATTGATGGGCTTCCCGTTGACTTTTTTAAGTCTTTTTGGGCTATGTTGGGAGAGGATTGGTTAGAAGTAGCTAATGATAGTTTAACCGGAGGGTTACTACCAATAAGCTGCAGAAGGGCTGTCCTCACCCTACTGCCTAAAAAGGGTGACCCGAGGGAGGTGAAGAACTGGAGGCCGGTGGCTTTATTGTGTACTGATTATAAAATATTGTCAAAGGCTTTGTCCAACAGGCTGAGGGAGGTGATGGGGCAAATCATACATACGGATCAGTCCTACTGTGTTCCTGGCAGGCAGATAGGGGATAACATTTCTCTGATTCGTGATTTTTTGGACGTCTCTAGGGCTATTGGGTTGGATGCTGGTCTAATTTCAATTGATCAGGAAAAGGCATTTGACCGAGTTGAACATCAATATTTATGGCACACGTTTGAAGCGTTTGGGTTCAGCTCTGGTTTTATTGCCATGATAAAGGTGATATATGGTGACATTGAAAGTGTATTGAAAGTTAACGGTGGTTTGAGTGCTCCTTTTAAAGTGTGTAGAGGTATTAGGCAGGGATGTTCTATGTCAGGGATGTTATATGCTATTGCTATAGAGCCACTACTAAATAGCATTAGAAGTCGTATTGCAGGGGTGTGCCTTTCAGAGGATATTCCTCCTATTCGTCTTTCAGCCTATGCTGATGATGTAGTTGTGCTAGTGAAAAATCAAGCGGAGGTGGATAGTTTGAGTCTAATGGTTGATCGTTTTAGGGGAATATCCTCTGCAAAGGTAAATTGGGAAAAGAGTTGTGCTTTACAGATTGGAGAATGGTCTGGGGGGATCATGGCTTTGCCAGGGGGGCTAGAATGGTGTAAGGGAGGTTTTAAGTATCTTGGAGTGTACCTAGGAGATGAGGGGACTATGGAAAAAAATTGGAGTGGGGTGGTTGAAATGGTGGAAGGGAGGATGAGGAGATGGCGTTGGTTACTATCTCGTATGTCATATAGGGGGCGTACTATTATAGTTAACAATGTGATTGCATCTGCACTGTGGCATCGGTTGTCAGTTTTAGAACCACCATCTGGCCTTCTGGCTAAGATACAGGCAATTATTGTGGATTTCTTTTGGGATAAATATCACTGGGTTCCACAAAGTGTTTTGTATTTGTCAAAAGAGGAGGGGGGACAAGGTCTTGTACATCTTGCTAGTAGGGCTGCTGCTTTCCGGTTTCAGTTTATTCAAAGGTTGCTTTATGGACCGGAAAATGTGGTGTGGAGAGGGGTGGCAGGTCTTATATTACAGCGGGTTGGAGGATTAGGTTTAAAGAAGGCTTTATTTCTGGTTGATAGTAGCCAGATTTCTAGGGAGGGAGTACCTCCGTTTTACAGAGGCCTTCTCAGAGTGTGGAGCGTAATGAAGGTGTCCAGAAGAACTTCAGCGGAGTCAGTGCATTGGCTGTTGGAGGAACCTCTGGTGTATGGGGCAAGACTGGACTGTACAACTGCAGCTGTTCCACATTTCTCCAAGATTCTGGTGAAGGGGAAAATCATCACCTTAAGACAGTTAATGGCCATGGCTGGGCCCGCCTTAATGGATAGAAGACGGATGGCAGAACATTTGGGGATGAGGTCGGAAAGGATTGTCGGACAAATGCTGGGGAGCTGTAGGAAGGCTCTGTCAGCGGAAGAATGGGGTATGCTTAGTAGCCACAAGAAGATTGTGCAAGATGAAGACGTCTCATTTCCAAAACTAGGGATTACACCAAATATCCCAGAGTCAGAAAGAAAGGCGTTATTGCTGGATTTGAGAGGGTTGGAGGAGGTGGGTTTGGATGAGGTGAATGGGAAGGAATTGTATAGAGGGTGTGTCAAGGTGTTGAATAAAGATAAATTGAAAAATAGAAAAGATACTCCATGGAGGGTAAAATTGGGCATTGATGACAAGGTAAAGCCAGCATGGAGAGCACTGTACAAACCACCGTTACAAAAGGGTACTGGTGATATGCAATGGAGGGTTTTACATGGCATCATTGCAGTTAATGCTTTTGTATCTGTTATTAACTCAGATGTTAGAGATGGATGTCCTTTTTGTAATATAAGAGAAACCATTTTTCACTGTTTTATGGAGTGTGAGAGGATAAAACCTCTATTCGAAATGCTGGAATCTTTGTTTAAAGCTGTAGGGGAGTTTTTCAATAACACTGTTTTTATTTTGGGGTTTCATTATAGTAAACAACAGAAAAGAAAATGTCAAATGTTAAATTTTGTTTTGGGACAAGCTAAGATGTCAATTTTTCTGAGTAGGAAACATAAGATAGAAACGGGATATGGGCAGGATGTAAGATGTGTTTTTAAAGGTTTAGTGAAAGCAAGAATAAAAGTAGATTTTGAGTTCTTTTCAGCTGTAAAAGATCTCCTATTATTTGAGGAGAAGTGGGCCTACGAAGGAGCACTTTGTTTTGTAGAGGAGGGGAAATTATTTTTTGCTGCTGAAATAAGTTGAATGTATATGTTATGTATTTATTTTTGTTTAGGAATTACATTTGTTGTTTTATTTCTGAAAAGGCAGTGTGTCATTATTTTATGTTAACATTTGAGTAAAAAATAAAGGTTTTATAAAAACTCAAACTCTCTCTCTCTCTCTCTATATCTCTCTCTCTCTCACTCTCTCTCTCTCTCTCTCTTTCTCTCTCTCTCTCTCTCTCTCTCTCTCTCTCTCTCTCTCTCTCTCTCTCTCTATATCTCTCTCTCTCTCACTCTCTCTCTCTCTCTCTCTCTCTCTCTCTCTCTCTCTCTCTCTCTCTCTCTCTCTCTCTCTCTCTCTCTCTCTCTCTCTATATCTCTCTCTCTCTCACTCTCTCTCTCTCTCTCTCTCTCTCTCTCTCTCTCTCTCTATATCTCTCTCTCCCTCTCTCTCTCTCTCTCTCTCTCTCTCTATATCTCTCTCTCTCTCTCTCTCTCTCTCTATATCTCTCTCTCTCTCACTCTCTCTCTCTCTCTCTCTCTCTCTCTCTCTCTCTCTCTCTCTCTCTCTCTCTCTCTATATCTCTCTCTCTCTCTCTCTCTCTCTCTCTCTCTCTCTCTCTATATCTCTCTCTCTCTCACTCTCTCTCTCTCTCTCTCTCTCTCTCTCTCTCTCTCTCTCTATATCTCTCTCTCCCTCTCTCTCTCTCTCTCTCTCTCTCTCTATATCTCTCTCTCTCTCTCTCTCTCTCTCTCTATATCTCTCTCTCTCTCACTCTCTCTCTCTCTCTCTCTCTCTCTCTCTCTCTCTCTCTCTCTCTCTCTCTCTCTCTCTCTCTCTCTCTCTCTATATCTCTCTCTCTCTCTCTCTCTCTCTCTCTCTCTCTCTCTCTCTCTCTCTCTCTCTCTCTCTCTCTCTCTCTCTCTCTCTCTCTCTCTCTCTCTCTCTCTCTATATCTCTCTCTCTCTCTCTCTCTCTCTCTCTCTCTCTCTCTCTCTCTCTCTCTCTCTCTCTCTCTCTCTCTCTCTCTCTCTCTCTCTCTCTCTCTCTCTCTCTCTCTATATCTCTCTCTCTCTCTCTCTCTCTCTCTCTCTCTCTCTCTCTCTCTCTCTCTCTCTCTCTCTCTCTCTCTCTCTCTCTCTCTCTCTCTCTCTCTCTCTATATCTCTCTCTCTCTCTCTCTCTCTCTCTCTCTCTCTCTCTCTCTCTCTCTCTCTCTCTCTCTCTCTCTCTCTCTCTCTCTCTCTCTATATCTCTCTCTCTCTCTCTCTCTCTCTCTCTCTCTCTCTCTCTCTCTCTCTCTCTCTCTCTCTCTATATCTCTCTCTCTCTCTCTCTCTCTCTCTCTCTCTCTCTCTCTCTCTCTCTCTCTCTCTCTCTCTCTCTCTCTATATATATATATATACGATACATATAGTATATATAGTACTCCGCCTCTCTATAACTAACCACATATACAGGCCTGCTATTCTGCCATGTGACTGACTGGGAATCATTTCATAGCAAGTGACATCTGACTCCTGGTACAATGAAACAGAGGCTTGTCGCAGATAAGAGAATGAATATTGATTGCACATGCATGTCCCGCAGATTGTATCCATTAGGCACTAAACAGCTCAGCTACTCCTGAAAGAAATTGCTTTGGCGGCTTAGTCTGCAGGCTTTCTGCTCACATTTTTTATTTATTTCATGGTTCGTTCATCTGTTTATTTGTTTTTTTGTTTGATTATTAATTAATTCATTTGTTTGTTAACTAGTTCAATGGTTCGTTCAATCATTCATTCATCCTAGACCCACAGGCAGTACAAACCAAATAAAACAGCCAATACTCCCACTTACTCAGTCACCTCTTTGTTTGTAAGACATAAATAAAAGGCTCACATGCTCCAAGTCTTGTCTGCTTACACCCAAATATAGCCTTGAGCAAAGCAGAGGAGAGGGTGAAGGAGAGGCATGGCGAGGCGAGGCGAGGCGAGGAGAGGAGAGGAGAGGGTGAAGAAGAGGAGAGGAGAGGAGAGAACTGATGAGAAGGGAAGAGGAGAGGAGAGGAGAGAACTGATGAGAAGGGAAGAGGAGAAAAGAAAAGAGGAGAGAACTGATGAGAAGGGAAGATGAGAGGAGAGGAGAGAACTGATGAGAAGGGAAGAGGAGAAAATAAAAGAGGAGAGAACTGATGAGAAGGGAAGAAGAGAGAAGAAAAGAGGAAAGAACTGATGAGAAGGGAAGAGGAGAGAAGAAAAGAGGAGAGAACTGATGAGAAGGGAAGAGGAGAGAAGAAAAGAGGAGAGAACTGATGAGAAGGGAAGAGGAGAGAAGAAAAGAGGAGAGAACTGATGAGAAGGGAAGAG
>NC_048585.1:15173599-15206526 GCF_013265735.2 Oncorhynchus mykiss
TCAGTGGTTAAGGGAGCTGTACTGCAGCACCAGCTGTGCTGAGACTCTGGGTGGGTCAGTGGTTAAGGGCGCTGTACTGCAGCACCAGCTGTGCCACCAGAGACTCTGGGTTCGCGCCCAGGCACTGTCGTAACCGGCCGCGACCGGGAGGTCCGTGGGGCGACGCACAATTGGCATAGCGTCGTCCGGGTTAGGGAGTGTTTGGCCGGTAGGGATATCCTTGTCTCATCGTGCACCAGCGACTCCTGTGGTGGTCCAGGCACAGTGCGCGCTAACCAAGGTTGCCAGGTGCACAGTGTTTCCTCCGACACATTGGAGCTTCCAGGTTGGATGCGCGCTGTGCGGCTTGGTTGGGTTGTGTATCTCCCGAGCCCGTTGTAGTGATGAGACAAGATAGTAGATACTAACAATTGTTTACCACAAAATTAGGGAGAAAAATAATAATAAAAAAAAAAAAAGAAACGGAACTGTCAAAATAATGAGCTAGGGCACCTAGCTAACACCTCGCTCTAACCTCATAGATGTATCAGCTAGCTAACACCTCGCTCTAACATCATAGATGTATCAGCTAGCTGTAGCTAACACCTCGCCCTAACCTCATAGATGTATCAGCTAGCTATAGCTAACACCTCGCCCTAACCTCATAGATGTATCAGCTAGCTATAGCTAACACCTCGCTCTAACCTCATAGATGTATCATCTAGCTATAGCTAACACCTCGCCCTAACCTCATAGATGTATCAGCTAGCTATAGCTAACACCTCGCTCTAACCTCATAGATGTATCAGCTAGCTAACACCTCGCTCTAACATCATAGATGTATCAGCTAGCTGTAGCTAACACCTCGCCCTAACCTCATAGATGTATCAGCTAGCTATAGCTAACACCTCGCCCTAACCTCATAGATGTATCAGCTAGCTATAGCTAACACCTCGCTCTAACCTCATAGATGTATCAGCTAGCTATAGCTAACACCTCGCCCTAACCTCATAGATGTATCAGCTAGCTATAGCTAACACCTCGCTCTAACCTCATAGATGTATCAGCTAGCTATAGCTAACACCTCGCCCTAACCTCATAGATGTATCAGCTATCTATAGCTAACACCTCGCCCTAACCTCATAGATGCATCAACTAGCTATTGCTAACACCTCGCTCTAACCTCATAGATGTATCAGCTAGCTATAGCTAACACCTCGCCCTAACCTCATAGATGTATCAGCTAGCTATAGCTAACACCTCGCTCTAACCTCATAGATGTATCAGCTAGCTATAGCTAACACCTCACCCTAACCGAATAGATGTATCAGCTAGCTATAGCTAACACCTCGCCCTAACCTCATAGATGTATCAGCTAGCTATAGCTAACACCTCGCCCTAACCTCATAGATGTATCATCTAGCTATAGCTAATACCTGGACCTAATCGCGTAGGTGTATCAGCTATCTATAGCTAATAGCTGACCCTAATCTAATGAGCAAACCAACAACTGCGGCTAAATCAATAATCTGTGCTATCTGGGGTCCTTGGGAAGTTGACATTTAAAAGGTAAGGGTTTTGGTAATGGTTTGGGTTAGGGTTAAGGTTAGTGACGTCCCAAGGTCAGACTGGCCATACATAGACTGGTGTGTGTGTGTCAACAAGTAGGAGTGACTTGGCTGTCTTGCCTCTAGAAGTAGACAGACAGGTGAGAGGGACTGCTTCACCTGAAGCCAGTCTGCCAGTCACACATCTGTCATGGTTATCTCTCAGACAACACACACACACACACACACACACACACACACACACACACACACACACACACACACACACACACACACAGTGTGTTCCCTATCTTATCTAACTTGGAACACACACCCAGCATGACAGCTGAAGAGGAGCGTGTTTGAGAGCGCAGCTACACACACACACACGCACGCACACACACACACACACACACACACACACACACACACACACACACACACACACAGAGCTGGATAAATATTGCAATAGGTACTTTGTTTCTAGAAACTTTGAGGGGAAGATGAGGAAACTGCAGAGATTTGAAAACCCACTGCAAGGTATCTCCATGGTAACACACAGTGTGAGAGTCATAATCTCAAGGTTACCCAATGTATTCATGTTTTAATAATCCCACTCTCCCAAAAGAACATTATACTGTCATTTTAATGAAAAACATTCCTTCATCAAGTCTTTATTCCGTGTATTCTTCCAGTGATTGAGATAGAAAAATCTGACATCTCTCAGCTCCTACTAAAAAGATAAACTATTAATGCTGCCTCTGTTGGGTTTGCATGTGCAAGCTATTTCTGGCCCAGCCTATTTAAATCGGGCTGAGAATGGTCAAGTCCACCTGTGCCCCACTCCCTGGGATAGATGAGAGAAGGAAGGACAAAGAGAGAGAGAGAGAGAGAGAGAGAGAGAGAGAGAGAGAGAGAGAGAGATGGAGGGAAATAACAATCGAGTTCGAGAGTCGTAAAGCGTGAGGGAAAGCTAGGACTGGAGTGCACATGTGACCTAGCCTCCCCCAGGTGGCGTGGGGGTGGGGGGTGGGGGGTGGGGGGGGTGCAGGTGAGAGGCTGGCACCCTCTCTTGATGTCTGTGGGGGGTTGGGGAGGGGGCAGGTGCCTGCTGGGAGATGGAGTCTTCCACCTGGTCCTGCTCAGTGAGCATATGTGATCCCTGAACCCTTTACTTCTGGCTGAGGGGCTAGGAGGAGGTAAGCCAGTTTTACTGCACAACATTTTTTTAAACCTGGCTGGCTGGAGTTGATATGGGTGAAAGGCAGGTGTGCTCACCTAGTGTTGGCTTGGCTGCCATATACAAATGTGCATTGTAGCATGCTAACATGTGCAGACACATTCACAGGGCCATGCACATAGACAAACACACACACACATTCACATGGGCGCACACAGACAACCACAGTTCACACATGCACAAACCTGTCGTGAACACACATCCGTTATCACATATTAGTCATAGACACACGTGCGCCCCTGATCCCCTGATCCCCAAGGTCCCCTGATCCCCTGGTCCCCTGGTCCCCAAGGTCCCCTGATCCCCAGATCCCTTGATCCCCAAGGTCCCCTGGTCCCCTGGTCATATGATTCCCTGGTCCCCTGATCCTCCGATCCTATGATCCCCTGGTCCCCTGATCCCCTGGTCCCCTGATCCCCTGGTCCTATGATCCCCTGATCCCCTGGTCCAATGATCCCCTGGTCCCCTGATCCCCTGGTCCCCTGGTCCCCTGGTCCTATGATCCCCTGGTCCTATGATCCCCTGGTCCTATGATCCCCTGGTCCCCTTGAGCACAATTTTTGCCCTTCAGTGTTCCGTCCTCAAAAAAGAAAATACACACACACACACACACACACACACACATTTCACATGTACAAATGCATAAATATGTGTCAGTCAAGCACATGTAATTCTCAGTTCAACTTGAGCCTATCTACCGTATCTCTGATTCTGAGACCTGGTAACCCTCTCTCTGTTGCCTTGACAATACAAAACAAAATAGGCACTCCGTTTGTTCTGTAGTCAAAGTTTGAATCTCAAAACACCCGAAAGAGTACTTAACTTGACGGCTTGCGTATAAAAAACCATGTTGGCAGTAATAGCAGTGAATTTACATCCTTCTAATTTACAGGTTGCCAGTTACAAACAGCGGTACAGTGAAACGAGCTCTCTCCTATCAATTCCACTCCGTCGAGCGCGATGGCGTAATTTGTTTATTTTTTCTCTCTTGTTCTGAGGGGAGCTCTGTTGAGGTGTTGCTGACAACTCTGAATAATGCAGTTTGACTGGGTATCGGAGGAAGCTAGCGATGTCACTGGCGCGCTAACCGAACTCTACACAGCTAACAGTGGGATCAATTGAACATGGTTGGGGAAAAAGGGAAGGAAACCCTGGGTTTTATTAATGAAAGCCTCGGTATCTCTCTCTTTTCACCACTCTCTTCTGTTGTCTATCTGTCCTCCCTCTCAACCCTCCCTCTAGACTGATCTCTCAGAGAGCTCTCTCTCTATCACCTTCTCCCTCCCTCTATTTTCTCTATCACTATTCCATCCTACTCTGCTCTCTTGCTCCATCACTATCCTTCCCTCTCTCCTTCCCTCTCTCCTTCCCTCCCTCCTTCCCTCTCTCTCTCTCTCTGTCTCAGCTCCATGGAGAGTGTAGTGCTGGGCTGTGGAGTTAGTGAGGTGAAATCATTAGGATCCACTCTGCTCTCCTTGCGTGGTGAAGGGACCTCTGGCCTGTAGTACAGCCCCGTCTAAGGTCACGGTGCACTACACTATTCTCTAACACCAGACACTGCAGCTGCACTCAACTAGATGTCATTAACCATTCAACTGAGGAAACGCATGTCTAAGACCTCCAGTCCTTGTAAAATATGGATAATACATACAGGCTAATTCATTTACTAATGTAAAATATGGATAATACATACAGGCTAATTCATTTACTAATATTACATGGAGTAGATGAATGAATAATGATGTCGGAATAATTATTAACAAATATCATAATGGTCAATAACCAGGTTATAAGCACACCTTCAAAAATAGTGTGACCTATGATATACAGTATATATATATATATATATATATATATGGCCAAATCACCACAGCTAAGGGCTTTATCCAGGCACTCCGCGTTGCGTCGTTCATAAGAACAGCACTTAGCCATGGTATATTGGCTACATACCCCCCCCCCCCCCCCCCCCTCGTGCCTTATTGCTTAAATCTATAGCACAGGAGGTTGGTGGCACCTTAATTGGGGAGAACGAGCTCGTGGTAATGACTGGAGCGGTGAAGAGACAGTGAAAAACCCTAGTGAGGCAATAAAAGTAGCGAGGCTATATACAGTAGAGAGGCTATATACAGTAGTGAGGCTATATACAGTAGTGAGGCAATAAAAGTAGCGAGGCTATATACAGTAGTGAGGCTATATACAGTAGCGAGGCTATATACAGTAGTGAGGCTATATACAGTAGTGAGGCTATATACAGTAGTGAGGCAATAAAAGTAGCGAGGCTATATACAGTAGAGAGGCTATATACAGTAGTGAGGCTATATACAGTAGCGAGGCTATATACAGTAGCGAGGCTATATACAGTAGTGAGGCAATAAAAGTAGCGAGGCTATATACAGTAGAGAGGCTATATACAGTAGTGAGGCTATATACAGTAGTGAGGCAATAAAAGTAGCGAGGCTATATACAGTAGTGAGGCTATATACAGTAGAGAGGCTATATACAGTAGTGAGGCTATATACAGTAGTGAGGCTATATACAGACACCGGTTAGTCAGGCTGATTGAGGTATTATGTACATGTAGATATGGTTAAAGTGCCTATGCATATATGATGAACAGAGAGTAGCAGTAGTGTAAAGAGGGGTTGGTGGATGGTGGGTGGCGGGACACAATGCAGATAGACCGGTTAGCCAATGTGCGGGAGCACTGGTTGGTCAGCCCAATTGAGGTAGTATGTACATATGAATGTATAGTTAAAGTGACTATGCATAAGTGATAAACAGAAAGTAGCAGCAGCGTAAAAGAGGGGTTGCTGGGGGCACACAATGCAAATAGTCCGGGTAGCCATTTGATTACCTGTTCAGGAGTCTTATGGCTTGGGGGTAAAAACTGTTGAGAAGCCTTTTTATCCTAGACTTGGCACTCCGGTACCGCTTGCCATGTGGTAGTAGAGAGAACAGTCTATGACTGGGGTGGCTGGGGTCTTTGACAATTTTTAGGGCCTTCCTCTGACACCGCCTGGTGTAGAGGTCCTGGATGGCAGGCAGCTTAGCCCTAGTGATGTACTGGGCCGTACGCACTACCCTCAACTGCCTTGCGTTCGGAGGCCGAGCAATTGCCGTACCAGACAGTGATGCTCTCGATGTTGCAGCTGTAGAACCTTTTGAGGATCTCAGAACCCATGCCAAATCTTTTGAGTTTCCTGAGTGGGAATAGGCTTTGTCGTGCCCCCTTCACAGCTGTCTTGGTGTGTTTGGACCATTCTAGTTTGTTGGTGATGTGGACACCAAGGAACTTGAAGCTCTCAACCTGCTCCACTACAGCCCTGTCGATGAGAATGGGGGCGAACTCAGCCCTCCTTTTCCTGTAGTCCACAATCATCTCCTTAGTCTTGGTTACGTTGAGGGATAGGTTGTTATTTTGGCACCACCCGGCCAGGTCTCTGACTTCTTCCCTATAGGCTGCCCCGTCGTTGTCGGTTATCAGGCCTACCTCTGTTGTGTCATTTGCAAACTTAATGATGGTGTTGGAGTCGTGCCTGGCCATGCAGTCGTGGGGGAACAGGGAGTACAGGAGAGGACTGAGCACGCACCCCTGGGGGATCAAGTGTTGAGGATCAGCGTGGCAGATGTGTTGCTCCCTACCCTCACCACCTGGGGGCGGCCCGTCAAGAAGCCCAGGATCCAGTTGCAGAGGGAAGGTGTTTAGTCCCAGGATCCTTGACTTAGTGATGAGCTTTGAGGGTACTATGTTGTTGAACGCTGAGCTGTAGTCAATGAGTAGCATTCTCACATAAGTGTTCCTTTTGTCCAAGTGGGAAAGGGCAGTGTGGAGTGCAATAGAGATTGCATCACCTGTGGATCTGTTTGGGCGGTATGCAAATTGGACTGGGTCTAGGGTTTCTGAGATAATGGTGTTGATGTGAGCCATTACCAGCCTTTTCAAAGCACTTCATGGCTACGGACGTGAGTGCTACGGGTCTGTAGTCATTTAGGCAGGTTGCCTTCGTGTTCTTGGGCACAGGGACTGGGGTGGTCTGCTTGAAACATGTTGGTATTACAGACTTAGTCAGGGACATGCTGAAAATGTCAGTGAAGACACCTGCCAGTTGGTCAGCACATGCCCGGAGCACACGTCCTGGTAATCCGTCTGGCCCCGCAGCCTTGTGTATGTTGACCTGTTTAAAGTTCTTACTCACGTTGGTTACGGAGAGCGTGATCACACAGTCATCTGGAACAGCTGATGCTCTCATGCATGCCTCAGTGTTGCTTGCCTCGAAGCGAGCATAGAAGTGATTTAGCTAATCTGGTTGGCTCGTGCCAGTGGGCAGGTCGCAGCTGTGCTTCCCTTTGTAGTCTGTAATAGTTTGCAAGCCCTGCCACATAAGACCAGCATCAGAGCCGGTGTAGTATGATTCAATCTTTCAATCATTGCTCCATGTTCCCACAGTGCTTTAGTAAGGAGCTGGATGCCTCCTCCATTTTGCAGGCTGCGAAGGTGTCATACACACTGTGGTGAGCTCAGACAGAGGGATGGAAAGAGAGAGAGAGAGAGAGAGTAATAAATAAATAAAGAGACAAAGACAGAGAGAGAGAGAGAGAGAGAGAGAGGGAGACGGAGAGAGAGAAAGAAAGAAAGAATGAATGAAAGTGCGAGAGCGTGAGAGAGAGAGAGAGCAGTGAGGCTGTTGGGTAACAGCACCACAGAGACGGCTGCAGGCTAAAACAAAACAGCACAGTGCACTCCTCCTCTTCCTTCTCTCCTTGCCTTCCCTCTGCCAGCGTGAAGCTGTTCACGTGTCAAACAGCATCATGTTGTTAAGTACAGCAGAGAGCACAATAGCACAACATAACTAGTACGTATCTAGTGTAAATATAGTACACTACAGTATTATGGACTATGTACTGTAGCACTGCACTGCATTATACGTTATGGCACAGTTCAGGCCAACACACTAGGACTGGTACATGACATGGCATTGCAGAGTAGTACAATGCAGCCAGATAGTCTCTCTAGGAGGGGCAGATGGTGCTCATGGTCTGTGCTATAGTGGTGGTGGGGTTCCCAGCCCCAGCCCCTGCCCCAGGCCCTGCCCAAGGCCCTGCCCCAGGCCGTGCCCGAGCCCCTGCCCCAGCCCCAGGCCCTCCCCTGTGACCCAGGCAGGAAGCTGGCTGGGGCTTTGCCTGGTCTGACCTATAGGGCTGGGGTTGATCTGGGGGTCTGGGGCTGATGGAATAGCAGCTGTGTGGGAGGACTGGGTCAGTGAGGTAACAGGCTAACACTTAGCTAACACACTTGTATCTGAGGAGGGCTGGTAGAAGGTCTGGCTATGGAAGATAGGTAGGTGTGTTACAGAACACCTCATCTATACTCCTCTAGAGCGAGGTAAACTGACCTTTGACCGGGGTTTGAAGGGCACCCAGGTTGGCATGAACATCTGGTATTTGGCACAGGCTCCCCTTGCCCACCTGTTTCATGATGTTGGAAATGTTGTGTACACATGGGGAAATGTTTGAGCCTCCGGGCGACCAGAGGTGTCCAGTCACAGGGCATATTCCTGTCCCTGCACTGCAGCTGCTGCAGATCAACCATTTTGGCTCCAGACCAGAGACAGGAGGTTGAATACTAAAAAAAACACTGCTCAACGCCATCCCATAACTGAGGAAACATGGTTTACCTCAGACAACCAACACAGGCAATATGAGTGTTTGTTCCGGTTGTTGTTGTGCTTTTTGAGGCTGCTGTAAAACGTGTCAACACCCATTGCAGAATTGATTTATTACACGGCTTGGTTGAGACGTGAGGGGATAGATGAGTACACACACACACACTCACACACACACACACTCACACACACTCACACACACACACACACACACACACACACACTCACACACACACACACACTCACACACACGCACACGCACACGCACACGCACACACACACACACACACACACTCACACACACACACACACACACGCACGCACGCACGCACACACACACACTCACACACACACACACACTCACACACACACACACACACACACACACACACACACACACACACACACACACACACACACACACACACACACACACACACACACCCACACACACACACACACACACACACACTCACACACACACACTCTCACAGACACAAACTGTCAGACACATGCACAAAGGCTCTTTCGATTAAATTGTTTATAGATATTTCTCTACGATTAAGCAAGAGCCAGTCACGCGTCGGAGCATGAACCGATAAGACAGGCAATTTCTCCAAGGTTCAATAAACGCCAGCACACAATCTTCTCTTTCAAAACTCTTAATTGATCTCCTGAGACCCCACTGTTTACACATCCATGAATATGGAAACATTTGTCAACCTCAGCACATGAAAACAGAGTGCAACAACAAGTTTGACCATGGTTCTAAAGGTACAGTATATCGTGCAATACTCATTTCCCAATACAGACTGCTGAAATCATCTTAAAGTGGGTGGTTCTGGAAGGCTAAACAACCTAACGACTAGCCAATTAAATCCTTGCTTTTCCTAAGGTGTCCATTTTCTCTCACTAGCATCCCCACTCGGTTACTAGGCAACACTGCTGTTCATGATAGGCTAGCTCAGCGTTTCCCAAACTCGGCTCTCACGACCTCAAGGGGTGCATGTTTTGGGTTTTGCCCTAGTACTACACAGCTGATTGAAATAATTAAAGCTTGATGATTGGTTGATTATATAAATCAGCTGTGTAATACTAGGGCAAAAAAACGAAACGTGCCATCCTGGAGGTACCTAGGACCGAGTTTGGGAAACGCTGAGCTAGACAAACCAACGAACAACCAAAACAACCCAAGTATGACCTAAACAAGGTCGGGTGTTTTGTCTAGATGTTGTCTGGGTGTTGTCTGGATGTTGTGTATTCAGTGGTCTCTGATTTCCTGCCTGCACTGGAAATGGAGGCGGTGGGGTGAGAGTCAGCGCTGGGTCTCTCACAGTGTGTGTGATGCATTATTTACACTGTTACAGCCTGTCTCACATAGGGCTGAAGCAGTGTCAGGACAAGCACTGGCCTGATTGTGGATAATATAAGTCTTTTGTAGGAGCACTATAGGCTCATTTAGCCTACCACAGCAATTTAACTAGTCCGTTTTCACCACACCTCACTAGTGTTATTGCTGTGCTTAGAGTCACGGTCATCATCATCATCATCATCATCATAGCCAATCTCTCTTCCTCAGAGAAAGTCACACGCACACACACAAACACACATACACACACACATTCACATGCACAAACTCGTAGAAACACACACACACTGGACTGATACAGACAGAGATGTATGAAGGTCAGGTGTAGGTGGAACCGCGGCTGAGTTGGATGGATGATGTTCCTCAGTAGATTAGAGAGAGATCTCATTCAGACAGGGGATAGTCATCAGAACCAGCTCTACTCCTAGATTAGAGACATCTCATTCAGACAGGAGATAGTCATCAGAACCAGCTCTACTCCTAGATTAGAGACATCTCATTCAGACAGGAGATAGTCATCAGAACCAGCTCTACTCCTAGATTAGAGACATCTCATTCAGACAGGAGATAGTCATCAGAACCAGCTCTACTCCTAGATTAGAGAGAGATCTCATTCAGACAGGAGATAGTCATCAGAACCAGTTCTACTCCTAGATTAGAGATATCTCATTCAGACAGGAGATAGTCATCAGAACCAGCTCTACTCCTAGATTAGAGAGAGATCTCATTCAGACAGGAGATAGTCATCAGAACCTGCTCTACTCCTAGATTAGAGAGATATCTCATTCAGACAGGAGATAGCCATCAGAACCAGCTCTACTCCTAGATTAGAGAGATATCTCATTCAGACAGGAGATAGCCATCAGAACCAGCTCTACTCCTAGATTAGAGAGATATCTCATTCAGACAGGAGATAGCCATCAGAACCAGCTCTACTCCTAGATTAGAGAGAGATCCCATTCAGACAGGAGATAGTCATCAGAACCAGTTCTACTCCTAGATTAGAGACATCTCATTCAGAAAGGAGATAGTAATCAGAACCAGCTCTACTCCTAGATTAGAGATATCTCATTCAGAAATGAGATAGTCATCAGAACCAGCTCTACTCCTAGATTAGAGACATCTCATTCAGACAGGAGATAGTCATCAGAACCAGCTCTACTCCTAGATTAGAGATATCTCATTCAGACAGGAGATAGCTATCAGAACCAGCTCTACTCCTAGATTAGAGAGAGATCTCATTCAGACAGGAGATAGTCATCAGAACCTGCTCTACTCCTAGATTAGAGAGATATCTCATTCAGACAGGAGATAGCCATCAGAACCAGCTCTACTCCTAGATTAGAGAGAGATCTCATTCAGACAGGAGATAGTCATCAGAACCTGCTCTACTCCTAGATTAGAGAGATATCTCATTCAGAAAGGAGATAGCCATCAGAACCAGCTCTACTCCTAGATTAGAGAGATATCTCATTCAGACAGGAGATAGCCATCAGAACCAGCTCTACTCCTAGATTAGAGAGAGATCCCATTCAGACAGGAGATAGTCATCAGAACCAGCTCTACTCCCAGTGACTACAGACAGAAATGAGCTTTCTAGCTAAATCTGGTGCAATGGCATGTTGTATATGGTCCCTGACAGACAGACAAACAAACAAATAAACAATAGATTACAGAGAGATGTCACACTGACCCACTGAGACTCTTCTCTCACATTAACACACAATGGGAACAGAGTTACTATCTCTCAAATACTCTCAACGGAAGATCTCTGAGGGAGTGAGAGAACTATTGAAAAGTATTGAAACGTGTGTATATTTGCTTGTGTGAGTACCAAGCTCTTTGATGGCCCTAAGAGCGCATGTAAATGATTGAGTGTATGAGTCGAGTGTGTACAGTATTGAATGTTCAAAACATTAAGAACACCTTCCTACTATTGAGTTTGTGGATGGACTCCACAAGGTGCCAAAAGCATTCCACAGGGATGCTGTCCCATGTTGACTCCAATGCTTCCCACAGTTGTGTCAAGCTGGATGTCCTTTGGGTGGTGAATCATTCTTGATACACAGGGGAAACTGTTGAGCGTGAAGAACCCAGCAGTGTTCCAGTTCTTGAAACAAAACAGTGCGCCTGGCACCTACTACAAAACCCCGTTCAATGGCACTTTTTTTGAAATCTTGAAATCTTTTGTCTTGCCCATTCACCCTCTGAATGGAACATATACACAACCCATGTCTCAACTGTCTCCAGGCTTAAAAGTCCTTCTTTGACCTGTCGTCTCCCCTTCATCTACACTGACTGAAGTGGCTTTACCTGGATTCACCTGGTCAGTCTGTTATTCAATGAGCAGGTGTTCATAATGTTTTTACACTCAGTGTGTGTATGTATGTGTGTGTGTGTGTGTGTGTGTGTGTGTGTGTGTGTGTGTGTGTGTGCGCGTGTGTGCGCGTGCGTGCGCGTGTGTGTGTAGGCCTATGCATCAGTGTATGTATCAGTGTGTGTACTGTATGTGTGCGGTGCCTCAGCCCTTATTGCAGGCCAGGCAGTGTGCCTCAGCGTTGGGCAGTAAACCAAATTCATTTCTCCGCACCAGGCTCATGATGTGTGACCGCCAGAGGCCTCGGGGGCCACAAATCACCCAACCCACAGAGCAGCCAGCCTCAGCCCTGCCACGGGGCCGCTGCATGCACTAGGACCAGGGGCCAGCCCATTCATCACACACCTCCCTCTCACATCTTTATTTCATTCTCTTCCTTTCATTTTGTTTCTCTCTCTACTACCCCGGCTCATGCACTTCAGCCTCCCGGCTATCTCAGTCTACAGTACTGTAACCTCCTCTATCTCAGTCTACAGTACTGTAATCTCTCTCAGTCTACAGTACTGTAACCTCCTCTACCTCAGTCTACAGTACTGTAACCTCCTCTATCTCAGTCTACAGTACTGTAATCTCTCTCAGTCTACAGTACTGTAACCTCCTCTACCTCAGTCTACAGTACTGTAACCTCCTCTATCTCAGTCTACAGTACTGTAACCTCCTCTATCTCAGTCTACAGTACTGTAACCTCTATCTCAGTCTACAGTACTGTAACCTCCTCTATCTCAGTCTACAGTACTGTATCTCCTCTATCTCAGTCTACAGTACTGTAACCTCCTCTATCTCAGTCTACAGTACTGTAAACTCTTCTATCTCAGTCTACAGTACTGTAAACTCCTCTTTCTCAGTCTACAATACTGTAACGTCCTCTATCTCAGTCTACAGCACCATAACCTCCTCTATCTCAATCTACAGTACTGTAACCTCCTCTATCTCAGTCTACAGCACCATAACCACCTCTATCACAGTCTACAGTACTGTAACCTCCTCTATCTCAGTCTACAGTACCGTAATCTCTATCTCAGTCTACAGTACTGTAACCTCCTCTATCTCAGTCTACAGTATTGTAACCTCTATCTCAGTCTACAGTACTGTAACCTCCTCTATCTCAGTCTACAGTACTGTATCTCCTCTATCTCAGTCTACAGTACTGTAACCTCCTCTATCTCAGTCTACAGTACTGTAAACTCCTCTATCTCAGTCTACAGTACTGTAAACTACTCTATCTCAGTCTACAGTACTGTAACGTCCTCTATCTCAGTCTACAGCACCATAACCTCCTCTATCTCAATCTACAGTACTGTAACCTCCTCTATCTCAGTCTACAGCACCATAACCACCTCTATCACAGTCTACAGTACTGTAACCTCCTCTATCTCAGTCTACAGTACCGTAATCTCTATCTCAGTCTACAGTACTGTAACCTCTATCTCAGTCTACAGTACCGTAACCTCCACTATCACAGTCTACAGTACTGTAACCTCCTCTATCTCAGTCTACAGTACTGTAACCTCCTCTATCTCAGTCTACAGTACTGTAACCTCCTCTATCTCAGTCTACAGTACTGTAACCTCTATCTCAGTCTACAGTACCGTAACCTCCACTATCACAGTCTACAGTACTGTAACCTCCTCTATCTCAGTCTACAGTACTGTAACCTCTATCTCAGTCTAGAGTACCGTAACCTCCTCTATCACAGTCTACAGTACTGTAACCTCCTCTATCTCAGTCTACAGTACCGTAATCTCTATCTCAGTCTACAGTACAGTAACCTCCTTTATCTCAGTCTACAGTACCGTAATCTCTATCTCAGTCTACAGTACAGTAACCTCCTCTATCTCAGTCTACAGTACTGTAAACTCTATCTCAGTCTACAGTACTGTAACCTCCTCTATCTCAGTCTACAGTACTGTAACCTCTATCTCAGTCTACAGTACTGCAACCTCCTCTATCACAGTCTACAGTACAGTAACCTCCTCTATCTCAGTCTACAGTACTGTAACCTCTATCTCAGTCTACAGTACTGTAACCTCTATCTCAGTCTACAGTACTGTAACCTCTATCACAGTCTACAGTACAGTAACCTCCTCTATCTCAGTCTACAGTACTGTAACCTCTATCTCAGTCTACAGTACTGTAACCTCCTCTATCTCAGTCTACAGTACTGTAACCTCCTCTATCTCAGTCTACAGTACCGTAACCTCTATCTCAGTCTACAGTACCGTAACCTCCTCTATCACAGTCTACAGTACTGTAACCTCCTCTATCTCAGTCTACAGTACCGTAACCTCTATCTCAGTCTACAGTACTGTAACCTCCTCTATCACAGTCTACAGTACAGTAACCTCCTCTATCACAGTCTACAGTACTGTAACCTCCTCTATCTCAGTCTACAGTACCGTAATCTCTATCTCAGTCTACAGTACTGTAACCTCCTCTATCTCAGTCTACAGTACCGTAATCTCTATCCTAGTCTACAGTACAGTAACCTCCTCTATCTCAGTCTACAGTACTGTAACCTCTATCTCAGTCTACAGTACTGTAACCTCCTCTATCTCAGTCTACAGTACCGTAACCTCTATCTCAGTCTACAGTACCGTAACCTCCTCTATCACAGTCTACAGTACTGTAACCCCCTCTACCTCAGTCTACAGTACTGTAACCTCTATCTCAGTCTACAGTACTGTAACCTCCTCTATCACAGTCTACAGTACTGTAACCTCCTCTATCTCAGTCTACAGTACCGTAATCTCTATCTCAGTCTACAGTACTGTAAACTCCTCTATCTCAGTCTACAGTACTGTAACCTCTATCTCAGTCTACAGTACCGTAACCTCCTCTATCACAGTCTACAGTACTGTAACCTCCTCTATCTCAGTCTACAGTACCGTAATCTCTATCTCAGTCTACAGTACAGTAACCTCCTCTATCTCAGTCTACAGTACTGTAACCTCTATCTCAGTCTACAGTACTGTAACCTCCTCTATCTCAGTCTACAGTACCGTAACCTCTATCTCAGTCTACAGTGCTGTAACCTCCTCTATCACAGTCTACAGTACAGTAACCTCCTCTATCTCAGTCTACAGTACTGTAACCTCTATCTCAGTCTACAGTACTGTAACCTCCTCTTTATAACACACATAACACAATGACCTTACTCACAGTACTTGTTGTCTTTGTTACTTTCTAACACCACTGAGCCAGTCACACACATTGAAATAGAAGCACCTTAATGCTGGAGGAACACAACAGCATCTTCCATGATGTAAGACAGACTGGAAACACAGTGAATGGAACAGCTTCACTTGTTGTTTCTAGTCTCCACTGGTGAGAAGGAGAGGCTGGTCAAACTTTCCAGCACAGAGAGAGACAGGCAGGATATTTACCTCCTCTTGTCCCAGGAGAGATGGGCTCAGGGGAGAGGGATAGAGGGGAGGAGGAGAGTGGGGGAGAGGGGAGGATGAGAGGAGAGCGGGAGAGATGGGAGAATGAGAGGAGAAGAGGGGAGGGGAGGGGAGGGAAACACCCCCTTCTGATGTTTATGTGAGTCATAATGCTCAGCGGCCCTCTGGGGGGTCTCCGGAAACGTAACCACGGTGACACTGGGAGCAGCAGCAAGGGGGCGTGGTGTTAGGTGCTCCCCAGTCTCTCTCTCTGTGTCTCTGTCACAAATACTTCCCTCAAATCCTCTCACACACACACACACACACACACACACACACACACACACACACACACACACACACACATACACATACATACATCATGGGAAAGTGTGTGTTATTGCAGTCTCAGCGCTAGATTACACAGGATCAGACAAGCCTGTGGATCTCTATCATATACCATGGGATAACACATTTACACACGCACACACACACACACACACACACACACACACACACACACACACACACACACACACACACACACATCAACATCACTTTACTAAGTGGAACAAAAGTCCCTGCAGAACACAGGGGAATCTCCAGTGTGTGTGTCAAGCATAATCACCACACATGGTAGCAGGTAACCTAGCGCATAGAGCGTTTATTTATTTTACCTTTTATTTAACTAGGCAAGTCAGTTAAGAACAAATTCTTATTTATAATGACGGCCCAGCGTCGTCCGGCCAAACCCGTACAGCGCTGGGCCAATTGTGCGCCACCATATGGGACTCCCAATTACGCCTGGATGTAATGCAGCCTGGATTCAAACCAGGTACTCTTGCACTGAGATGCAGTGTCTTAGACCACTGTTCCACTCGGGACAGTTGCGACAGTAACCAAAAGGTCACTGGTTTGAATACCCGAGCCATCAAAGTGAAAAATCTGCCGATGTGTCCCTTGAGCAAGGCACTTAACCCTAATTTGCTCCAGGGGCGCTGGACTACTATGGCTGACCCTGTAAAACAACACATTTCACTGCACCTATCTGGTGAATGTGACAATAAAACATGTTCATAATGTTTGGTATACTCGGTGTATATACAGTGAGTTGCACCACCATTTTGCCCTCAGAACAGCCTCAATTCGTCGGGGCATGGATGAAAAGTGTTGCACAGGGATGCTGGCCCATGTTGACTCCAATACTTCCCACAGTTGTGTCAAGTTGGCTGGATGTCCTTTGGGTGGTGGACCATTCTTGATCACCACGGGACACTGGTGAGCGTAAAACTCGGGAGCATAAAAAACCCAGCAGCATTGCAGTTCTTGACACAAACCGTTGTGCCTGGCACTTACTACCATACCCAGTTCAAAGGCACTTAAATATTTTCTCTTGCCCATTCACCCTCTGAATGGAACACATACACAACCCATGTCTCAACTGTCTCCAGGCTTGAAAATCCTTCCTTAACCAGTCGTCTCCCCTTCATCTACACTGATTGAAGTGGATTTACCTGGATTCACCTGGTCAGTCAGTCGTGTCACTCAGTGTACAGTACATGGCCAAAAGTATGTGCACACCCCTATGTGCACACCCCTATGTGCACACCCCTATTTCAGCAACACCCATTGCTGACAGGTATATAAAATTGAGCATTCAGCCATGCAATCTCCATAGTCAAACATTAGGCAGTAGAATGGCCTTACTGAAGATCTCAGTGACTTTCAACGTGGCATCGTCATAGGATGCCACCTTTCCAACAAGTCATTTTGTCAAATTTCTCCTGCTAGCGCTGCCCCGGTTAACTGTAAGTGCTGTTATTGTGAAGTGGAAATGTCTAGGAGCAACAACAGCTCAGCTGCAAAATTGTAGACCACAACAAGCTAACTGAATGGGAGCGCCGAGTGCTGAAGTGCGTATCATCTGTCCTTGGTTGCAACACTCACTACCGAGTTCCAAACTCCCTGTGGAAGCAACGTCAGCACAAGAACTGTTCGTCGGGATCTTAATTAAATCGGTTTCCATGGCCAAGCAGCCGCACACAAGCCTTGGCAATGCCAAGCATCGACGCGCAAGCCTTGACAATGCCAAGCTCACCGCCATTGGACTCTGTAGCAGTGGAAACGCATTCTCTGGAGTAATGAATCACGCTTCACCATCTGGCAGTCTGACGGACGAATCGGACGAATGCATAATGCCTACTGTAAAGTTTGGTGGAGGACGAATAATGTTCTGGGGCTGTTTATCCATGGTTTGAGCTAGGCCCCTTAGTTCCAGTGAAGGGAAATCTTAACACTACAGCATCCAATGACATTCTAGACGATTCTGTGGTTCCAACTTTGTGGCAACAGTTTGGGGAAGGCCCTTTCCAGTTTCAGCATGACAATTGGTGTGGAAGAACTTGACTAGCCTGCACAGAGCCCTGACCTCAACCCCATCGGACGCCTTTGGGATGAATTGGAACGCCGACTGTGAGACAAGGCTAATCGCCCAACATCAGTGCCCGACCTCACTAATACTCTTGTGGCTGAATGGAGGCAAGTCCCTGCAGCAATATTCCAACATCTAGTGGAAAGCCTTCCCAGAATTGTGGAGGCTGTTACAACAGCAAAGGGGGACCAACTCCATATTAATGCACATGATTTTGGAATGAGGTATTTTTTGTGTATATACAGTATACCCACCATCCCCTACCAGCCTTGCCTACCACAGAAGAGCAAGGAAATATTAATTATTTAAAGGGACAAAACAAACCAATCTCCTCATGCGTGTTTTAAAAGAGAATATACATTATCCATGAGGATCAAACCAAAGGCCTACAAGGATGCGTTTGTCATTGAATCTCCATGAAACATTGTTTGAATCCCAATGTTTGACAGCGTTCGTCGCTGTGCCGGGTTGTCAGTCATTTTGCAGTTGTCTCACAAGTCGCTCCCCCGAATCAAACAGAGAGCCACTTCCTAGTCACTTCCTAGATGTTGTTCTACATTCTGCATCCCCTCAGGGCACGTTACTAAAAACAAAGCTGCTGGATATAATAATTTCTTTAAATTAAAATAGGACTGCTTCAGCAGAGTTCCATCCCTGTCCTCCTCCTCCTCCATCCTTCTCCTCCTCCTCGTCCGCCTCCTCCACCTCCTCCTCCATCTCTCTCATCCTCCTCAATCCCTCTCCTCCTCCTCCAACCCTCTCCTCCTCCTCCATCCCTCTCCTCCTCCTCCTCCTCCGCCTCCTCCACCTCCTCCATCCCTCTCCTCCTCCTCAATCCCTCTCCTCCTCCTCCAACCCTCTCCTCCTCCTCCATCCCTCTCCTCCTCCTCCTCCCCCATCCCTCTCCTCCTCCTCCTCCCCATCCCTCTCCTCCTCCATCCCTCTCCTCTTCCTCCTCCTCCATCCCTCTCCTCCTCCTCCTCCATCCCTCCTCCTCCATCCCTCTCCTCCTCCTCCTCCTCCTCCTCCTACTCCTCCTCCATCCCTCTCCTCCCCCTCCATCCCTCTCCTCCTCCTCCTCCATCCCTCTCCTCCATCCCTCTACTCCTCCTCCTCCTCCATCCCTCTCCTCCTCCTCCTCTATCCCTCTCCTCCTCCTCCTCCATCCCTCTCCTCGTCCTCCTCCATCCCTCTCCTTGCCCTCCTCCATCCCTCTCCTCGTCCTCCTCCATCCCTCTCCTCCTCCTCCATCCTCCTCCTCCTCCGCAGTGTTTGGGTCATTTGTATAATCAAGGATAGAGAAAATAAAGCGAGGAAGATGCTGGGAAAAGATTAAAAGATGAGAGGAGGAAAGGAGGAGAGAGGCTCACATAAATATGTAGACAAAGGCTGAGGTAAACACAGGGGCTTATTTAGATGGGAACACACACATGAAGGCACAGCATATGTTTCCAGTGGTGACAGCTGGAGACATCTGGTGTCTAAACTCCACCGGTCAAACTAAGTGACACAGGCCTTCAGGCGTGAAGGGAACATAGGGAGTGTATGTATGTGTGCGTACGTGCATGTGTGTATTTTTGTGTTTGTGTGACTCTTCGTTTGTTTGTGTCAGGAAATCGCGGCTAATGTGAAATGTTATTAGGCTGGCTAGCATCAAGTGTGTTCTAACCGAAACTGATAAACGAGGAGGCGAGCCACAGGATCAGGTGTCCAGGTTGCCATGGTGCTGAGCGAAGAGGACTCTGACATTCCCGTGGAGAATCCTAGATCCTTATGGCCATAACTAGTCTGACCCGCATACACACACACACACACGCACGCACGCACGCACGCACACACACACACACACACACACACACACACACACACACACACACACACACACACACACACCTGGCACACCATGCATTGTTGGGGCCGTGCCTTCAGAGAACTGACATGCACAGTTTGTGTGTTTTGTGTGGGTGTTTGTTTGTGTGTGTGTGTGTGTGTGTGTGTGTGTGTGTGTGTGTGTGTGTGTGTGCGCGCGCATGCGTGATAGGTCACAGATGTCCACCAGCAGGGAGAGAGGAGAGAAAGGGAAGGAAGGAAAGAGGGAGAAGAGGGAGGGCAGAGGAGTACAGGACAGACGAGCTACAGAGGTTACATGTACATGTCCAGACCCTGCACAGGTTGAAAGAGACAACGCAATGAGACGCAGCTACTGCTGACTGCTGGCTGACACACACACACAGCTACTGCTGACTGCTGGCTGACACACACACACACAGCTACTGCTGTACTGCTGGCTGACACACACACACACAGCTGCTGCTGACTGCTGGCTGACACACACACACACACAGCTACTGCTGTACTGCTGGCTGACACACACACACACAGCTACTGCTGTACTGCTGGCTGACACACACACACACAGCTACTGCTGTACTGCTGGCTGACACACACACACACAGCTGCTGCTGACTGCTGGCTGACACACACACACACAGCTACTGCTGTACTGCTGGCTGACACACACACACACAGCTACTGCTGTACTGCTGGCTGACACACACACACACACACAGCTACTGCTGTACTGTACATAAACGTAAGACACAGTCCGTTAATGTCTGGAGTCTCATCCGGTAGAGCAAGCTGATACAGGAAGGTTCCAAACAGTGCCTAAGACAGTCATTAAAGACACGTTTTCATTTCTCTTTCTAAATGCTTCTGCTCACACAGGCTACTTCCTGTTAAATAGGATACATCCTGTTTTATAGGCTACTTCCTGTTTCATAGGCTACTTCCTGTTTCATAGGCTACTTCCTGTTTCATAGGTTACATCCTGTTTCATAGGCTACTTCCTGTTTCATAGGCTACTTCCTGTTTCATAGGTTACGCCCTGTTTCATAGACTATGTCCTGTTTCAAAGGCTTCTTCCTGTTTCATAGGCTACGCCCTGTTTCATAGGCTACGTCCTGTTTCATAGGCTACTTCCTGTTTCATAGGCTACTTCCTGTTTCATAGGCTACGTCCTGTTTCATAGGCTTCTTCCTGTTTCATAGGCTACGCCCTGTTTCATAGGCTACTTCCTGTTTCATAGGCTACTTCATGTTTCATAGGCTACCTCCTCCCTTGCAGTACTGCACAGTCTGTTAAGGCCGACCTGAGTGTTAAAACGCCAAACTACTGCATCAATTATTCCTGCTTCACCAACACTGGCCCTCCCCTCTAATAGCACTGGGGTTAACACACACACACACACACTGATCCTAGATCATTAGGCTAGCCTGCCGATTTGCAGAGACATATGCAGAGACTCATCGTTAAACAGTATGCACTGTAGTTAGAGTGTATTAATTAATCCATTAAAATTCATCATTATGGATCAGTTGATATCCCAATGGCTTTTTATTGCCTAACATAAGACTAGCCGGAGCTTCCACTAATGGCAAGCCTGTAATGGGGAAGGACAGTGTGTTCAGCTTATGAATGTGTTTGTATTGATTTCTCTGTTTCCTGACAACACTGGGTCAGGCACATTAACATCATGGCCTTTGTGGGGTAGATCATTCACAGCCACCCCAACGTTGCTGCAACGTAGCTCTGCTGTCAGGTCAGTGACCTGCACTTCCCTGTGTGTGTGTGTGTGTGTGTGTGTGTGTGTGTGTGTGTGTGTGTGTGTGTGTGTGTGTGTGTGTGTGTGTGTGTGTGTGTGTGTGTGTGTGTGTGTGTGTATGTGTGTGTGTGTGTGTGTGTGTGTGTGTGTGTGTGTGTGTGTGTGCGTGCGTGTGTGTGTGTGTGTGTGTGTGTGTGTGTGTGTGTGTGTGTGTGTGTGTGTGTGTGTCACAGAGAAGGGCCTGAACCACACTAGGAAGGGCAGGCTGGGGTAAGAGGCCTGATGGAAGACTTGGGTAATGTAATGTAATAAATCTGGGACAACACCATCAGACACAGGACTCACACACAGGAAGTGAGCTACACAGGACTCACACACAGGAAGTGAGCTACACAGGACTCACATATAGGACGCGGGCTACACAGGACTCACACACAGGAAGTGAGCTACACAGGACTCACACATAGGACGCGGGCTACACAGGACTCACACACAGGAAGTGAGCTACACAGAACTCACACACACACATTAGTACACACCAATAACCCATCAACCATCACAATGCAAGACAATAGCATACGCTGAACTCGCACACACTCGCAAACACTCACCCAAACACACACAAACAAACAAACTTTTGCAATAGGGTTGATTAACCTAACATTGCTGTCCTGTTTTTCAGACAGAAGAACTGTAGTTGAACCAGGATCCCACAACCCTTTTATCCCTGTGGAGGATTCAAAACAATCACTGAGAACTTGCATTCCTAGAACGGTATTTATTTCAGGCCAACCATTTGTCAGGGCAATAATGAATAACAACAGGAACTATCCTTGGAGGACCAGTGTTCATATCACTGTGGGTTGTAAGGTGTCCAGTAAAATTATAAAGCAGAAACACAGCAACATGTCAGCAATATGTTTGATAGTAAATTAGCATTCACTGAGCGCCACCAAACAAATGTTTTCCATGGCAAACAAACAGTGTGTGTTTGTTCCAATATAATTGTCATTGTGGGTCCAGCATCGCTCATTAGCCCCGAGAACAGCAGTGGTCCAATCAGCACAGTATGTACTTGCATGTGCAACTGTTCGTCTGTGTGTGTGTGTGTGTGTGTGTGTGTGTGTGTGTGTGTGTGTGTGTGTGTGTGTGTGTGTGTGTGTGTGTGTGTGTGTGTGTGTGTGTGTGTGTGTGTGTGTGTGTGTGTGTGATGTGGGATAGTCTTCTGGTACTGTACAGAAGGCAATGTGCTCATTAAACTGTCTGTGGAGGGAACAGCCAGACCCCCTGGCCAGAGGTACACACCCACACAGGTCCTGGATCTCTCTCTATCTCTCACACACACACACATAAACACACACACACACACACACACACACACACACACACAAACACAAACACAAACACAAACACACACACGGTGACCTGCTGACATAAATATAGGACATTGAAAAGAACAGTTCCATCACATACCTGGTTAGAGGGGGAGTCATTTGAGGGGAGCACCATGGAGGGGCGGCCATCGTTCACCACAGAAGAGAGGGAAGAAGAGAGGAGAGAATCATTAGCGTGGTGTTCATCGTTCACCATAGAAGAGAGGGAAGAAGAGAGGAGAGAATAATTAGTGAGGTGTTCGTTGGATTAATGAAAACCTCTGAAATAACTTGTGCACACACAACTCAATGCATAATGTGACAGACCAAACACATGAACAAACTGTAAACACACACACACAGATGCTTCTGCGTTAACGACCCTTCCCCACCCTCTGCTCCACAAGCCCCTCTGGACCCAGTCCAAGGGGCCCCACTAGCAGCTGTCCCCCAGGCACCTCAACCTTTTCAGGGAACACATCCTCCAAGGGCCCAGTTTCAGACCCCTAACCTCCAGGCCTCTCTCTCAGACACAACACCCCTCTCCCTGTGTTTTACAGTCAGTCACTTCACAAACTGACTCCCCGTGACAATCTGACTGTCTAGTGAGGTGACAGAGTGATGACTGGCCCTGTCCTTTTCCCCAGAGCTCTGTGAAGCACAAAGGCAGACGACAAGGAAGAGAGAGCACACATCCACACACACGCAACGACCACAAAGCAGGGAAAAGGCCACTGTCCACCTCTTGCCTGTAAACATCTCCCAATCATTCAGCAGGCGCCACTGATATCTGTCATACTGCTGGAAACACAGAGACAGAGAGAGAGAGGTAGGAAGGGAGGGGGAAAGAAAGAAAGGGGGGAAGAGAAAAGAGATGGAAGGCGAGAGAGGGAGAGAGAAAGAGGGAGAGAGAAAGAGGGAGAGAGAAAATAGAGAGAAAGACAGATTCTCTCTCATCCCCACATCTCTGTTTCCATCTCATTACCAGTCAGTCACAGTGACTCAGCCAGGCATTTTTAATCCCGGACAAGCTCCCTCTACACAGGGGCCATTTGTCGATGTGAATGTGTGTGTGTGTGTGTGTGTGTGTGTGTGTGTGTGTGTGTGTGTGTGTGTGTATTTGAGCACCCTCCACAGGCCCAGAGGGGGTAAATAGTGTCTGTGATAAACCCCTGTGGAGCCGTTCTGACTCTGAGTACATTCAATGATTCTAACGTGGAGCGATCATGGGGGACAGAGGGATGGCTACAGGAGCGAAATGAAGGAAAGGAGGCTGAAAGAGAGGAGACATTTCCTCACGGTGGAGGGATCTCTCCGTTGGGACAGGGCTGTCACTGGCTATACGGGGCAGTGTGGAGTGATGAGGGGAGCTCTTGTGTTTAAGTCACTGCTGGTGTTGTCAAGGAGCCCCTGGGCCTTGTTACTGTTCAGATTGTGTCTGAGTCGGAGCGTGGTGCTAGTAACACCAGGGCTTTCATCTCCACAAGGGTCACAAGTTCACTATACTGAAAGTTCCTTTGACAAAATAGCTGGCAATGCCTCCTGTATTGACCTATAAGGGATTGTAAGTGTATATAATTCTAGAATCCTCCTACTGCCCTACAGCCTAATGACTATACTACATGGAACATAATACTGGCTTCTCATTGCTTTTCTAGCCCCTGGCATTTACATACCCAGAGCTGCGGCTGCAATTTACCCAGCGCTCAATGACACAGAGTCAGGCCTGATCCCCTCACACACAGAACACACTCCGACACACACACACAGTTGCACACACACACAGTTACACACACACACACACACACAGTTGCACACACACACATACACACAGTCACACACAGAACACACTCCGACACACACACACACACACACACACAGTGCGGCTGTTATTTAGTGGGCACGTTAGTTCAGAGCGTCAGACACTGAGGAGAGGGACTGTTCTATTAGCGCCAGTCTGTAACACAAACCCCTCAGATCTCAGATCAACCTCCGGTCCTACATGATAATGACTGTCCTCTCCATTGACGTGTGATAATGACTGTCCTCTCTATTGACGTGTGATAATGACTGTCCTCTCCATTGACGTGTGATAATGACTGTCCTCTCAATTGACGTGTGATAATGACTGTCCTCTCCATTGACGTGTGATAATGACTGTCCTCTCTATTGACATGTGATAACAATTGTCCTCTCCATTGACATGTGATACTGAAAGGCCCTGTTGTCCTCCCTGTCAGGAGAAGTCCTCTCACACCAGCCTCAGAATGGTGGCAGCATAAGTAATGATGCCCCTGAGGGAGGGAGGGAGGTGTGTGTGTGTGTGTGTGAGGGGGGGTGAGGGGGGGGGGGGGGGGGGTGAGTGTGTGTATGTGTGGGGTGACTGAGTGAGTGTGTGTGTGTGTGTGGGGGTGGGGGGGTGAGTAAGTGAGTGTGTGTGTGTGTGTGTGTGTGTGTGGGGGGTGACTGAGTGAGTATGTGTGTGTGTGTGGGGGGGAGTGAGTGAGTGAGTGTGTGGGAGTAGGTGTGGTGTGTGTGCATATGTATGTGCAATCATGTATCGCTGTGTGTGTGTGTATATATGTGTGTGTGTATACATGTGTGTGTGTGTGTGTGTGTGTGTGTGTGTGTATATATGTGTGCGTGTGTATATATGTGTGTGTGTATACATGTGTGTGTGTGTGTGTGTGTATATATATGTGTGTGTGTGTGTGTATATATGTGTGTGTGTGTGTGTGTATATATGTGTGTGTGTGTATATATGTGTGTGTGTATATATGTGTGTGTGTGTGTGTATATATGTGTGTGTGTGTATATATGTGTGTGTGTGTGTGTGTATAAATGTGTGTGTGTGTGTATATGTGTGTGTGTGTGTATATATGTGTGTGTGTGTATATATGTGTGTGTGTGTGTATATGTGTGTGTGTGTGTATATGTGTGTGTGTGTATATATGTGTGCGTGTGTATATATGTGTGTGTGTGCGCGCGTCTGTATTAAACCCATCATTAACTTCCCCATGCAGCTTGTGTCAGGGCCCAGACGGAGAGACAAAGCCTGTGTTTTTCCTCAGCTGTGTGGCCAGGCGAGGGGCCAGGGGCCTGGGGGAGAGAGGGGACAGGTACAGCCTGCCCTGGGTGACAGACACACAAACACACCGGACAGGATATCGCTGTTTTGCTTCCATTTAGGCACTAAATAAGGGAGGAACCAAAAACTTGGCAGAGTTGTACATAGGGTAATTAGCAAACGGGACGCACGTGTCCCTCAATGAGGGGTACCCCAGCGAGAGACCGCTCAATCAGAGACTCAGCTGCAGGTAGAGGGGGCACCATTTTTGTGAGCGTGTGTGTGTGTGTGTGTGTGTGTGTGTGTGTGTGTGTGTCATGTACAGCTGAACCTATAACCCTTGCACCCCTTCTCTTTAATTATTCTAGTCATTGAAAGCTGATTAACACACTCACACACATCAATGGCAGGTTGAGGGGTATCACACTGAGTCTCATGTTAAGCCAGAAAGTGACACCATTATGTGTGTGTATAACGGGGTGGTGGTTTGGGTGTGTATGACGGCATCTCAATTGCTGTGTGGTGCCGGGAAAGAGAGAGAGACAAAGAAAGAAAGAAAGAATGAGAGGGGGCGTCGCACTCCAACAGCTGTCTGTATTACTGTTTAATAATAAACTCTCCTCATCTCCTCCTAATCTCCTCCCCATCTCCCCCATATCTCCCCCATCTCCTCCATATCTCCCCCATCTCCTCCCCCATTTCCTCCCTCATCCCCCCATCTCCTCCCCATCTCCCCCATCTCCCCCATCTCCTCCCCATCTCCCCCATGTCCTCCCCATCTCCTCCCCATATCTCCCCCATCTCCTCCCCATCTCCTCCCCATATCTCCCCCATCTCCTCCCCCATTTCCTCCCTCATCCCCCCATCTCCTCCCCATCTCCCCCATCTCCTCCATCTCCCCCCATCATCTCCTCCTAATCTCCTCCCCATCTCCTCCCCATCTCCCCCATATCTCCCCCATCTCCTCCCCATCTCCCCCCCATTTCCTCCCCCATCTCCCCCCATCTCCTCCATCTCCCCCCATCTCCTCCTAATCTCCTCCCCATCTCCCCCATCTCCCCCATAACTCCCCAATCTCCTCCCCATCTCCCCCCCATTTCCTCCCCCATCTTCCCCCATCTCCTCCATCTCCCCCCATCTCCTCCTAATCTCCTCCCCATCTCCTTTCCATCTCCCCCATATCCTCCTCATCCCCTCCCCATCGCCCCCATATCCTCCCCATCTCCCCATATCTCCCCCATCTCCTCCCCATCTCCCCCACCTCCTCCCCACCCCCCCCCCCATCTCCCTCATATCTCCCCCATCTCCCCCATCTCCTCCCTATCTCCTCCATATCTCCCCCATCTCCTCCCCATCTCCCCCATCTCCTCTCCATCTCCTCCATAACTCCCCCATGTCTTCCCCATCTCCTCCCCATATCCCCCCCATCTCCCCCATCTCCTCCCCATCTCCTCCCCATATCTCCCGCATCTCCTCCCCATCTCACCCATCTCACCCATCTCCCTCTCTATCTCCCTCTCTATCTCCCCCCGTCTCCCCCGTCTCCTCCCCCATCTCCCCAATTTCCTCACCATCTCCTCCCCATATCTCCCGCATCTCCTCCCCATCTCACCCATCTCCCTCTCTATCTCCCTCTCTATCTCCCCCCGTCTCCCCCCGTCTCCTCCCCCATCTCCACCCCCATCTCCTCCCCCGTCTCCCCCCATCTCATCCCCATCTCCCCACCATCTTCTCCCCCATCTCCCCCATCTTCTCCCCATCTCCCACTGAAGTACGCAAATAACAGATTCCCGGGAGCAGACACCACCGACCCCATGCCATGCCCCCGGATCTGACACTCCATTGTGCCCCAGAGGGGGGAGGGTGTCTCTGTGTGTGTGTGTGTGTGTGTGTGTGTTGTGATCTGATAAGCCCCTTCGTTTGGGCCGTTTGAAAGGAGTGAAAGGAGTCGTGGGGAGACTTTCATCTTCAGAACAAAAAGAGAGCAGGTCGAGAGGGAGAGACAGAGAGAGAGAGACAGAGGGAGGGACAGAGAGAGAGAGACAGAGGGAGGGAGAGAAGAGTGGGACAGAGGGAGGGAGAGAAGAGTGGGACAGAGGGAGGGAGAGAAGGGTGGGACAGAGGGTGGGAGAGAAGGGTGGGACAGAGGGAGCGACAAAGAGAGACAGACAGAGGGAGCGACAGAGAGAGAGAGAGAAGAGTGGGACAGAGGGAGGGAGAGAAGGGTGGGGGTGAGAGGAGGAAGAGATGATAGAGGGATAAAGAAAGAGAGAGAGCTAATCCACAGGATGTTAAACTTGGGCATGCTGACAGAGGACAATAAAGAGAAAACAAAGAAACACCAGTATGTCCTGCTTCCTGTTGGAGACAGAAGACTGAGGAGAGAAGGAAGAGAAACGGAGAATATTACAGAAATAGGGCTTTAATAGATACAGTGTACAGACTTCCACATGGTGGGACTTCAATTAATAATGAACGATGGGGGGGGGGGGGCTGTGTCTCCGTCTATAAGTCTGTCTGGGTGTGTCATCACTCAAGGAGAGAATTTACAAGTCAAAGAGAGATGTAATGATAGGAATCTTCTGAGAATCTTCTTTTCTCTCTTCCTCCTCTGTGGTAATTGAAGACACAATGCTTGTTGAAAGATCAAGTTGCGATAGAATAATGCATAAAACAATTCCCCCAAAATACAGCCTACCTCACGTCTTGGTGGAGCACCTTTGATTAAAGCCTTGCAAGTAAGAATACTAGTAGGTTTCATGCACCAAGTACTGTGGGTGTGTTAGTGGTGATAACAGAGCCGATCAATTACTGTCTGCAACTGGAACAATTAGGAGAGGAAGAGGGCTGTGGGTGTTTCCCCTTTGTCTTAGTGTGTGTGTGTGTGTGTGTGTGTGTGTGTGTGTGTGTGTGTGTGTGTGTGTGTGTGTGTGTTACAGTGTTACAGTGTTATCTGATAGGAGAGGCCCTATCTCTGCTCCATCAGTCTACTGAGCCAGGAGAGAGTAAACGTCTATCTCTCCACACGAGTCCTGAGTCCTAAATCAGGGAAGAGATTCACTCAACACAGTCTTTAGTTCCACCTCTTTAAGTTATTCACCATGTCTCACTGTCTCACTGTCCCTGGTCATGTTGTGTGTAGTCCTGTCCCTGGTCATGTTGTGTGTAGTCCTGTCCCTGGTCATGTTGTGTGTAGTCCTGTCCCTGGTCATGTTGTGTGTAGTCCTGTCCCTGGTCATATTGTGTGTAGTCCTGTCCCTGGTCATGTTGTGTGTAGTCCTGTCCCTGGTCATGTTGTGTGTAGTCCTGTCCCTGGTCATGTTGTGTGTAGTCCTGTCCCTGGTCATGTTGTGTGTAGTCCTGTCCCTGGTCATGTTGTGTGTAGTCCTGTCCCTGGTCATGTTGTGTGTAGTCCTGTCCCTGGTCATGTTGTGTGTAGTCCTGTCCCTGGTCATGTTGTGTGTAGCCCTGTCCCTGGTCATGTTGTGTGTAGTCCTGTCCCTGGTCATGTTGTGTGTAGTCCTGTCCCTGGTCATGTTGTGTGTAGTCCTGTCCCTGGTCATGTTGTGTGTAGTCCTGTCCCTGGTCATGTTGTGTGTAGCCCTGTCCCTGGTCATGTTGTGTGTAGTCCTGTCCCTGGTCATGTTGTGTGTAGCCCTGTCCCTGGTCATGTTGTGTGTAGTCCTGTCCCTGGTCATATTGTGTTTAGCCCTGTCCCTGGTCATGTTGTGTGTAGTCCTGTCCCTGGTCATATTGTGTTTAGCCCTGTCCCTGGTCATGTTGTGTGTAGCCCTGTCCCTGGTCATGTTGTGTGTAGCCCTGTCCCTGGTCATGTTGTGTGTAGTCCTGTCCCTGGTCATGTTGTGTGTAGTCCTGTCCCTGGTCATGTTGTGTGTAGTCCTGTCCCTGGTCATGTTGTGTGTAGTCCTGTCCCTGGTCATGTTGTGTGTAGTCCTGTCCCTGGTCATGTTGTGTGTAGCCCTGTCCCTGGTCATGCTGTGTGTAGTCCTGTCCCTGGTCATGTTGTGTGTAGTCCTGTCCCTGGTCATATTGTGTGTAGCCCTGTCCCTGGTCATGTTGTGTGTAGTCCTGTCCCTGGTCATGTTATGTGTAGTCCTGTCCCTGGTCATGTTGTGTGTAGTCCTGTCCCTGGTCATGTTGTGTGTAGTCCTGTCCCTGGTCATGTTGTGTGTAGCCCTGTCCCTGGTCATGCTGTGTGTAGTCCTGTCCCTGGTCATGTTGTGTGTAGTCCTGTCCCTGGTCATGTTGTGTGTAGTCCTGTCCCTGGTCATGTTGTGTGTAGTCCTGTCCCTGGTCATGTTGTGTGTAGTCCTGTCCCTGGTCATATTGTGTGTAGTCCTGTCCCTGGTCATGCTGTGTGTAGTCCTGTCCCTGGTCATGTTGTGTGTAGTCCTGTCCCTGGTCATGCTGTGTGTAGTCCTGTCCCTGGTCATATTGTGTTTAGCCCTGTCCCTGGTCATGTTGTGTGTAGCCCTGTCCCTGGTCATGTTGTGTGTAGTCCTGTCCCTGGTCATGTTGTGTTTAGCCCTGTCCCTGGTCATGTTGTGTGTAGTCCTGTCCCTGGTCATATTGTGTGTAGTCCTGTCCCTGGTCATGTTGTGTGTAGTCCTGTCCCTGGTCATGTTGTGTGTAGCCCTGTCCCTGGTCATGTCGTGTGTAGTCCTGTCCCTGGTCATGCTGTGTGTAGTCCTGTCCCTGGTCATGTCGTGTGTAGTCCTGTCCCTGGTCATATTGTGTGTAGTCCTGTCCCTGGTCATGTTGTGTGTAGTCCTGTCCCTGGTCATATTGTGTGTAGCCCTGTCCCTGGTCATGTTGTGTGTAGTCCTGTCCCTGGTCATGTTGTGTGTAGTCCTGTCCCTGGTCATGTTGTGTGTAGTCCTGTCCCTGGTCATATTGTGTGTAGTCCTGTCCCTGGTCATGTTGTGTGTAGTCCTGTCCCTGGTCATGTTGTGTGTAGTCCTGTCCCTGGTCATGTTGTGTGTAGTCCTGTCCCTGGTCATGTTGTGTGTAGTCCTGTCCCTGGTCATGTTGTGTGTAGTCCTGTCCCTGGTCATGTTGTGTGTAGCCCTGTCCCTGGTCATGTTGTGTGTAGCCCTGTCCCTGGTCATGTTGTGTGTAGCCCTGTCCCTGGTCATGTTGTGTGTAGTCCTGTCCCTGGTCATGTTGTGTGTAGTCCTGTCCCTGGTCATGTCGTGTGTAGCCCTGTCCCTGGTCATATTGTGTGTAGTCCTGTCCCTGGTCATGTTGTGTGTAGCCCTGTCCCTGGTCATGTTGTGTGTAGTCCTGTCCCTGGTCATGTTCTGTGTAGCCCTGTCCCTGGTCATGTTGTGTGTAGCCCTGTCCCTGGTCATGTTGTGTGTAGTCCTGTCCCTGGTCATGTTGTGTGTAGTCCTGTCCCTGGTCATGCTGTGTGTAGTCCTGTCCCTGGTCATGTTGTGTGTAGCCCTGTCCCTGGTCATATTGTGTGTAGTCCTGTCCCTGGTCATGTTGTGTGTAGTCCTGTCCCTGGTCATGCTGTGTGTAGTCCTGTCCCTGGTCATGTTGTGTGTAGTCCTGTCCCTGGTCATGTTGTGTGTAGTCCTGTCCCTGGTCATGTTGTGTGTAGTCCCTGGTCATGTTGTGTGTAGTCCTGTCCCTGGTCATATTGTGTGTAGTCCTGTCCCTGGTCATGTTGTGTGTAGTCCTGTCCCTGGTCATGTTGTGTGTAGTCCTGTCCCTGGTCATGTTGTGTGTAGTCCTGTCCCTGGTCATGTTGTGTGTAGTCCTGTCCCTGGTCATGTTGTGTGTAGTCCTGTCCCTGGTCATGTTGTGTGTAGTCCTGTCCCTGGTCATGTTGTGTGTAGTCCTGTCCCTGGTCATGTTGTGTGTAGTCCTGTCCCTGGTCATGTTGTGTGTAGTCCTGTCCCTGGTCATGTTGTGTGTAGTCCTGTCCCTGGTTATGTTGTGTGTAGCCCTGTCCTGCAGTCAATGACCAAACGCGCTGGAATGTTGTTCGTATTTTTCAGAATTTCATAATGTTTTCTGTTTTTTTTTACGACGAGAAACACGTTTGTTATATTTCAGTGTTCTGTGATGTATATAATGTGTAATATTGGGATGCAAACTGAAAATTGCATACATTTCAACTCTATATCTGACATGGTATAGGCGTCTTCTTCTTTTTCCATGACCATGTGTGTGAGGCGTATACTTTTGTTTCAAAGTAGATTTGTTTGACTACCAAGAATCCCTCTGTGTGACCCTGATTTAGCCCCCTGCAGTAAAAGGAACACATCACTTTAGAAGGGCATGTCTAATACACATATGGTAGTGTACAGTAAAACCTTAAACAATATTGAACCATTCCTCCATGCCTTACTGCCTTACTTACTGTCTACCAGACCTCAGACAATAACGCTAGCTATACCCAGCACTCTAAAAGCACAAACAATATAAACAATATAAACATACATACTTGTAGGTTCTCTCAGTCACCACCTATAACTCCAAGGGTCTTTTAACTCCAATGGTCATATAACTCCAAGGATCCTTTAACTCCAATGGTCCTTTAACTCCAAGGGTCTTTTAACTCCAAATGTCCTTTAACTCCAAGGGTTCTATAACTCCAAGGGTCTTTTAACTCCAATGGTCATATAACTCCAAATGTCCTTTAACTCCAAGGGTTCTAGAACTCCAAGGGTCCTTTAACTCCAAGGGTCCTATAACTCGTTTTATTCCAAGGGTCCTATAACTCCAAGGGTCCTTTAACTCCAAGGGTCCTATAACTCCTTTAACTCCAAGGGTCCTATAACTCCAAGGGTCCTTTAACTCCAAGGGTCCTATAACTCCAAGGGTCCTATAACTCCTTTAACTCCAAGGGTCCTATAACTACAAGGG
>NC_048585.1:15215739-15223239 GCF_013265735.2 Oncorhynchus mykiss
CAGGATATATGCCTTCTATTGCCTTCTATTGACCAGGATATATGCCTTCTATTGACCAGGATATATGCCTTCTATTGCCTTCTATTGACCAGGATATATACCTTCTATTGACCAGGATATGTACCTTCTATTGACCAGGATATATACCTTCTATTGACCAGGATATATGCCTTCTATTGCCTTCTATTGACCAGGATATATACCTTCTATTGACCAGGATATATACCTTCTATTGACCAGGATATATGCCTTCTATTGACCAGGATATATGCCTTCTATTGACCAGGATATATACCTTCTATTGACCAGGATATATGCCTTCTATTGCCTTCTATTGACCAGGATATATGCCTTCTATTGACCAGGATATATGCCTTCTATTGCCTTCTATTGACCAGGATATATACCTTCTATTGACCAGGATATGTACCTTCTATTGACCAGGATATATACCTTCTATTGACCAGGATATATGCCTTCTATTGCCTTCTATTGGCCAGGATATATACCTTCTATTGACCAGGATATATGCCTTCTATTGACCAGGATATATATCTTCTATTGACAAGGATATATACCTTCTATTGACCAGGATATATACCTTCTATTGACCAGGATATATACCTTCTATTGCCTTCTATTGACCAGGATATATGCCTTCTATTGACCAGGATATATGCCTTCTATTGCCTTCTACTGACCAGGATATATGCCTTCTATTGACCAGGATATATACCTTCTATTGACCAGGATATATACCTTCTATTGACCAGGATATATACCTTCTATTGACCAGGATATATGCCTTCTATTGTCTTCTATTGACCAGGATATATGCCTTCTATTGACCAGGATATATGCCTTCTATTGACCAGGATATATGCCTTCTATTGTCTTCTATTGACCAGGATATATGCCTTCTATTGACCAGGATATATGCCTTCTATTGCCCTCTATTGACCAGGATATATGCCTTCTATTGACCAGGATATATGCCTTCTATTGACCAGGATATATGCCTTCTATTGACCAGGATATATGCCTTCTATTGCCTTCTATTGACCAGGATATATGCCTTCTATTGACCAGGATATATGCCTTCTATTTACCAGGATATATGCACGCAGATGTACTTCTGATTGACATAAATCATCCCTTTCCCTCTGCTGGAGTTGACATTCAGAGTGGGCACTTTACTGTAGGGGTAACACGTAGTTGTCAAGTGTGTGTGTGTGTGTGCGTGCGTGTGTGTGTGTGTGAGTGAGTGTGTTGGTAGAGTCCTCTGCAGTAGATTGGAATGAATTGTAATCCCCCTAATGGGTTGGGTGAGAAGGTCGGCCGCTCACCTCCAGAGAGTCTGTAAAGGAGTGGTGCATCGATCCCAGTCAGACAGGTGGGGGGGTGTAGACAGGTCAGAGGAGAGAGGAAGTCACTGTCGCATAAATAGCCTCACTCTCAATTAGCACCTGACAGTTCCCTTCACCCGCCGACACAACACACACATACACACACACTCAATCACAACGCATTTTTTGTTAGTTTCAATTGTAATTCAGAGTAGTAAGCACTAAAAGTATATCATTATGTGTGTGTGTGTGTGTTTGTGTGTGTGTGTGTGTGTGCGTGTGTGCGTGTTTGTGCGTGTGTGTGTGTGTGTGTGTGTGTGTGTGTGCGTGCGTGCGTGTGTGCGTGTTTGTACGTGTGTGTGTGTGTGTGTGTGTGTGCGTGCGTGTGTGTGTGTGTTTGTATGTGTGTGTGTGTGTGTGTGTGTGTGTGTGTGTGTGCGTGTGTGTGTGTTTGTACGTGTGTGTACGTGTGTGTGTGTGTGTGTGTGTGTGTGTGTGTGTGTGTGTGTGTGTGTGTGTGTGTGTGTGTGTTTACCAGTTTTCCATAGTCTGACACTGTACAGTTTACCAACAAGAAAGTCAAACTGGAACCCCTCCAGAAGTGAGACCAGGGAGTGAATCCCATAATTCTGTCCTGGCAACAGCTAGCCCTGGGCTGATATCACTGTACTATACAACAGGAGACTCTGGAGCTGTAAAATACCAATTTATTAACACAGGGCAGACTGGGGAAACAACAAACTGTTGAAATGCATCCGCCGCATCGATTGGTCCGTGGAAGGTGTAAAAACAGATACTTACGCTGGCTAACATGGTGGATAGCATTTCATAAACGGCTGCTGTTCACCAAGGGATAGGGTTTCTCTCTGCTGTACACACAGCACTAGAGAGACATTGTCAGACATTCAAAGAGGACAGACAAGCTGATGCAATTAGAGTTCTACAGTTGCCAAACAAGTGAAACGTAAAGCATTTTGTTAGCAGTAGCTTCACTGTACAGAACTGTACTGTTAGCCATTGGCTGCTATTAGCTTCTTTTAGAATTAGCTTCAGGGTACAGCGCTGCACTGTTGAATGAGCCCACTATTATGTTGTGTGCTGCTATTTAGTGCCATTACAAAGCACTAAAGGGTTAGCATGTATCTACATTGTAGCATGTTGCTGCTATAAGTGCCATTACACAGCGCTAAAGGGTTAGCATGTATTTCCACTGTAGCATATTGCTGCTATAAGTGCCATTACACAGCGCTAAAGGGTTAGCATGTATTTCCACTGTAGCATGTTGACTATCTGATGTTCACAGCTTGGGGCACTGAGGAACATACTACAGTATTAGGGACTTGTTGTCGGCCTTCAGGTGATATAAACCCTTTCTACCGTCCACTGCCTCCATGGTGGGAAATATCCCCGGCACCCGCAAAGACAAACACCCTTTCCCCACTGATCAGCATCATTTCACTCTTCATCCACAAATCAATTCTGCATGTCTTCCCCTGATACAGTGAACTAGCACATATTTAACATGGCGGAAGGGGGCCGGATAGCGCTGCCGTGTGTGTTTGAGGAGCGCTTCGCTAAAACAATAAGAGCAGGAGTGATGCGGCGGGCCAACGGCAGTGTCTAAGAAAGGTTGTGCTTAATTAATGAGGAAGTGGTTGTCGGAGATAGGTGCCCTGAGCATGATGGGACTCCCTACAGAGAGAAATGGGGCTGCAGGACTGCACCTCCCACAATGCCTAGCGCCAGCCCAGAGCCCTGGAATGCAGGAAGCTGTGATGTTTGGGTGCTGAAGAGAAAAAGAGAGAGAGTTGAGAGGAGGAAGAGAAGCGAGAGAGAGAGGGGGGGGGGGGGGGGGTGGGAGGGTGTTGTATCTTCAATATCGTTGAGCATATTTATGAGAGGGGTAAACAACTTTTATGACTCAGAGCTCTGGAGGGCTTTGGCACTTTTGCTGACTTTCTAGTGGGACAAAGGAATCCTAAGTTATTGTCCTCAGGCACACATGCCTCTCTCCCTCTCTCCCTCCTTCCCTCTTTCCCTCCTTCCCTCTCTTCCAAATTTGACTGCCTTTGGCTTCTATCCATTCTACCCCCCACTCCTCCTCCAAGAGGCTCATTACCCATCTAAGGGAGCAAGGATTTGTTTATGTGCAAAATATAAATACCAACATGGCGGTATACAGCTGCATCTATGCATGGCAGCTAGTAATGAACCTGGGGGAGGGAGGGAGGGAGGGAGGGAGGGAGGGAGGGAGGGAGGGAGGGAGGAGAAGAGGAGAGGGGAGAGAGGGAGAAGGGGAGAGGGGAGAAGGGGAGAGGGGGAGAAGGGGAGAGGGGAGAAGAGGAGAGGGGAGAGGGGGAGAAGGGGAGAGGGGAGAAGGGGAGAAGAGGAGAGGGGAGAAGGGGAGAGGGGAGAAGGGGAGAAGAGGAGAGGGGAGAGGGGGAGAGGGGAGAAGAGGAGAGGGGAGAAGAGGAGAGGGGAGAAGAGGAGAGGGGAGAGGGGGAGAAGGGGAGAGGGGAGAAGAGGAGAGGGGAGAGGGGGAGAAGGGGAGAGGGGAGAAGGGGAGAAGAGGGGAGAAGAGGAGAAGAGGAGAAGAGGGGAGAAGAGGAGAAGGGGAGAAGGGGAGAGGGGAGAAGAGGAGAGGGGAGAGGGGAGAAGGGGAGAAGAGGAGAAGGGGAGAAGGGGAGAAGAGGGGAGAAGAGGAGAAGGGGAGAAGAGGGGAGAAGAGGAGAGGGGAGAGGGGGAGAAGGGGAGAGGGGAGAAGGGGAGAAGGGGAGAAGAGGGGAGAAGGGGAGCAGGGGAGAAGGGGAGAGGGGAGAAGGGGAGAAGAGGGGAGAAGAGGAGAAGGGGAGAAGAGGGGAGAAGAGGAGAGGGGAGAGGGGGAGAAGGGGAGAGGGGAGAAGGGGAGAAGGGGAGAAGAGGGGAGAAGGGGAGCAGGGGAGAAGGGGAGAAGAGGGGAGAAGGGGAGAAGAGGGGAGAAGAGGAGAGGGGAGAGGGGGAGAAGGGGAGAGGGGAGAAGGGGAGAAGGGGAGAAGAGGGGAGAAGGGGAGCAGGGGAGAAGGGGAGAAGAGGGGAGAAGGGGAGAAGAGGGGAGAAGGGGAGAAGAGGGGAGAAGAGGAGAAGGGGAGAAGGGGAGAAGGGGAGAAGAGGAGAGAAGGGGAGAAGAGGGGAGAAGGGGAGAAGAGGGGAGAAGAGGAGAAGGGGAGAAGGGGAGAAGAGGAGAGAAGAGGAGAAGGGGAGAAGAGGGGAGAAGAGGAGAAGGGGAGAAGGGGAGAAGGGGAGAAGAGGAGAGAAGAGGAGAAGGGGAGAAGAGGGGAGAAGAGGAGAAGGGGAGAAGGGGAGAAGGGGAGAAGAGGAGAGAAGAGGAGAAGGGGAGAAGGGGACATCACATGGCTGACGTTTCTCTCTCTAAGCGTGTTTCCCTCTTTGACATTCTGCCATGTCTCCAGCTCACGTTGTGTGAAACTGATTGCTAGGCAATTGCCGGCCAATGCTGTACAGTCACCTGCTACAACACATGAGGTATGTGGTTATAAGATCCTAGTCTAAGCACATTGGCACAGGCTACAAGATGCTAGCCTGAGCTAGTAGCTAAGAACAACTTAGTTTAGTTTCCATCAATCTAAGCCATGTACAATGTTCAGCTAACCCTCCTTGAACCCTCCTGGAGTAGTGAGATGACTAGAGGCTATGTGTGAGGAGCACCAGGCATTTGCCAGTGAAACAGAAGAGTGCAAAGCAAAGCAACACCATTGACAAACGAGGGGGCGCTTGGTTTGCCTGTTCTGAGAGCAGGCAGCTGAGGCTAAATGCGTTTAATGACATAACAAGGACAGATTTGGTGGCCAAATCACACGGAACCACTGCGGTTCGCACTCGTATTGCTTTGTTAGTAAAACAGGAGAGAACTCCCCCCCCTAAAATCACTGTCCACTGCTCCTTTCTTGTACCTCCTTCCCATCCATCCTCCGCTCCTCTCCTCCACCAATCGACTGCTCCCTCATTGACATTCAGCACATTTAGTGACTAAGCTTTTTTCTCTTCTCTTTCCTCTGCAGGCTTTGAAAACGGTGCACTTGATTACACATGGAGAGCGTAAACTGGGGCCGCTCTCTCATCTCCTGGGATGAGAGTTGTGGAGTCGGATTGGAGGATAAAAGGGCATGGAATAAAGAGGAAACATGCACATCACAGTGTCCTTGGAACTCAAATTCCCAGGGAGCCGAGTGTCAGAATGAAGGGCGTGTAGAGAGAAGGGGAAAAGCCACGGAGCTTCTAGAGGGGAGAGGGGTGTGTATATGTGTTTCAAACAGCTGCAGACTCACACAACCAAACACACACAGACACGTAGGAAAGAAGAGACACCTTCTCATCTGAACCGTCTCGTCGTCGCTAACCCAGTTCCATCTTAGGCTATTATGGCGATGAGCGGTGAGGGGACTGACATCTGGTGGCTGATGACATGCCGGGAGACTGGCGAGGAGGCACGAGATGACGGAAGGCTTTGCAACTTCAACTTTTTATTAGACTCACAAAGGAGGCGCGTTCCCCAGCATTTTGTCTCCCATGATCAATGTTCAGTCGTTTTGGAAAAGAGACGTAATGAAAGAAGCCAACAGGGCTAAACCCTGATGAAATTCATCAGACAACTTCCCCTCTATCGCATCTTGTTTTTATTCAGTCTTTTTAGCACTTTTTGTTTTGTGTTTGTATTAAAAAGGGCAATGATGTCTATTTGGTTTTACATCACAGGCCCGCAGTCATGCAGTCTCATTCTCTCTCTCTCAACCTCTCTCTCTTTCTCTCTCTCTCTCTGTCTCATTCTCTCTCTCTCAACCTCTCTCTCTCAACCTCTCTCTCTTTCTCTCTCTCTCTCTGTCTCTTTCTCTCTCTCTCTATCACTTGCTCTTTCTTTCTCTCTCTATCTCCCTCTTTGTCTTTGTCTTCTCTCAAAAGCCTGTTTTGTTTTCCTTCTTCAGACACTCCAACGTTTTTAAACTGCCATCTTGAAACAGAGACTTGAGTCCAGTTTCCAGAGCCAGACTGCAGACTGAATATCAAATAGAGAGGGCTGAGCTTCAAAGGAGGGCAGTGGGATCAGTGAAGGCTGTAGTCATAGTCTCTCTCCTGACACTGGCTGGGGTGAGAGAGAGGAGAGGGGGCTGAGAGATCTGGCTGGGGTGAGAGAGAGGAGAGGGGGCTGAGAGATCTGGCTGGGGTGAGAGAGAGGAGAGGGGGCTGAGAGATCTGGCTGGGGTGAGAGAGAGGAGAGGGGGCTGAGATATCTGGCTGGGGTGAGAGAGAGGAGAGGGGGCTGAGAGATCTGGCTGGGGTGAGAGAGAGGAGAGGGGGCTGAGAGATCTGGCTGGGGTGAGAGAGAGGAGAGGGGCTGAGAGATCTGGCTGGGGTGAGAGAGAGGAGAGGGGGCTGAGAGATCTGGCTGGGGTGAGAGAGAGGAGAGGGGGCTGAGAGATCTGGCTGGGGTGAGAGAGAGGATAGGGGGCTGAGAGATCTGGCTGGGGTGAGAGAGAGGAGAGGGGGCTGAGAGATCTGGCTGGGGTAAGAGAGAGGATAGGGGGCTGAGAGATCTGGCTGGGGTGAGAGAGAGGAGAGGGGGCTGAGAGATCTGGCTGTGGTCAGAGAGAGGAGAGGGGACTGAGGGACTCTGTGCTCTGAGTAGGGGTTGAGTTGGGGGGAGGGTGGGTGTAAGGGTTGAGATACAATTTCTGGGCACAGGGGCACTGCTCCCCCTAAAAACAATTAATGAAGTGTTCCTTTGGCCCCAGGCTGCTGGACTTGGCAGGGGACTGGCAGAAGAGAGGGGCACACGACTCTGGAGACTCACGTCACTGTCTGAACCGTGTCTTCTCCGCTAGCTTTTAGATCAGCATTCAACACCCCCAGAGATAGCAACACTATAGATGCTGACGCTAGACAGGGGTGCCAGAGTTGGGGAGCCATCTTGGATAAGACGGGGAACTTAATGTTGGAGTGCTCTCGCTGTCCATGCATGAGTTGGTGTGTGTCTGTGCACATTATTGAATACATGAATGTCTCCGTCTATTAGGATGTGTCCCTGTGTCAGCACTGTCAGTAAGGGATGGGGGCTCCAGGGAGAGATCAGAAGAGGGGGAGAGATAATGGGAGAGGAGAA
>NC_048585.1:15228239-15233239 GCF_013265735.2 Oncorhynchus mykiss
TGTGTGTGTGTGTGTGTGTGTGTGTGTGTGTGTGTTTGTGTGTGTGTGTTTGTGTGTGTGTGTGTGGGGGGGGGGGGGGGGGGGGTTAGAGTGCCTCTCTGTGCTGCGTCTCTGTTGGTGTGATTAATGACTGTGTCGTAGAGGAAGCCACAGAGCTCTGCAGTGCTGCCAGATGTAAACTGCTCCAATTCTTCACTTCTCCCTCCACACCCACTAATGGCCGCTTCACTTTGCTCTAGCAACACCACAGCTACAATCAACCTTCAGCTAGGCTGCATACTCAGCAGAGCTTCAATCAACAAAAGAACAACTCTTTCATCAACATTTCTAAAATTGTCATATAAAAAGACAACCCTACCTAAATACCTAACAGTAAACTGCTCTCACTCGACAACCAATCAACTTCCAAGATCTCACTATACCACTCGAAACAACGAATTCAAAGCAGAAGTGCTTTTCCAGGACAGGTCACATGGTCTGAAATGACTTGGGCCCCGAATCCCATCCACTCAAAGAGACATAAGCTTACAGCACTAGGAACCAAACTAATACTAGGAACCAAACTAATACTAGGAACCAAACTAATACTAGGAACCAAACTAATACTAGGAACCAAACTAATACTAGGAACCAAACCAATACTAGGAACCAAACTAATACTAGGAACCAAACTAATACTAGGAACCAAACCAATACTAAGAAACCAAACCAATACTAGGAACCAAACCAATACTAGGAACCAAACTAATACTAGGAACCAAACCAATACTAGGAACCAAACTAATACTAGGAACCAACCCAATACTAGGAACCAAAATAATACTAGGAACCAAACCAATACTAGGAACCAAACTAATACTAGGAACCAAACTAATACTAGGAACCAAACTAATACTAGGAACCAAACCAATACTAGGAACCAAACTAATACTAGGAACCAAACTAATACTAGGAACCAAACCAATACTAGGAAGCAAACTAATACTAGGAACCAAACCAATACTAGGAACCAAACTAATACTAGGAACCAAACCAATACTAAGAAACCAAACCAATACTAGGAACCAAACCAATACTAGGAACCAAACTAATACTAGGAACCAAACCAATACTAGGAACCAAACCAATACTAGGAACCAAACTAATACTAGGAACCAAACTAATACTAGGAACCAAACTAATACTAGGAACCAAACCAATACTAGGAACCAAACTAATACTAGGAACCAACCCAATACTAGGAACCAAAATAATACTAGGAATCAAACCAATACTAGGAACCAAACCAATACTAGGAACCAAACTAATACTAGGAACCAAACCAATACTAGGAACCAAACCAATACTAGGAATCAAACCAATACTAGGAACCAAACCAATACTAGGAACCAAAATAATACTAGGAACCAACCCAATACTAGGAACCAAACCAATACTAGGAACCAAACTAATACTAGGAACCAAACCAATACTAGGAACCAAACTAATACTAGGAACCAAACTAATACTAGGAACCAAACTAATACTAAGAACCAAACCAATACTAAGAACCAAACTAATACTAGGAACCAAACTAATACTAGGAACCAAACCAATACTAAGAACCAAACCAATACTAGGAACCAAACCCAATACTAAGAACCAAACCAATACTAGGAACCAAACCAATACTAAGAACCAAACCAATACTAAGAACCAAACCAATACTAGGAACCAAACTAATACTAAGAACCAAACCAATACTAGGAACCAAACCAATACTAAGAACCAAACCAATACTAAGAACCAAACCAATACTAAGAACCAAACCAATACTAAGAACCAAACCAATACTAGGAACCAAACCAATACTAAGAACCAAACCAATACTAAGAACCAAACCAATACTAAGAACCAAACCAATACTAAGAACCAAACCAATACTAGGAACCAAACCAATACTAAGAACCAAGGACAGGTCACATGGTCTGAAATGACTTGGGCCCCGAATCCCATCCACTCAAAGAGACATAAGCTTACAGCACTAGGAACCAAACTAATACTAGGAACCAAACTAATACTAAGAACCAAACCAATACTAGGAACCAAACCAATAATAGGGAACCAAACCATTACTAGGAACCAAACCCAGTACTATGAACCAAACCCAGTACTATGAACCAAACCCATTACTACAAACCAAACCCAGTACTACAAACCAAACCCAATACTACAAACCAAACCCATTACTACAAACCAAACCCAATACCAGGAACCAAACCCAGTACTACAAACCAAATCCAATACCAGTACTACGAACCAATACCAATACTAAGGACAAAACTCAATACTAGGAACCAAACCCAAGGTGCCATCATGCCAAGAAGACACAGTGAAGCCAGAATCACGCTCAGTATCCAAACGTAGTTGAACATTGCAGATAGAAATTCCATGAATAGATCCAACGTGATTCTTTATTCTACATGTCAGAGAGTCATGTTTGTTCTACAAAACATATTTCTATCTGAACATTCCAAAACGTTGTGTCCTGCTGAATGCACCCCTACAGTGGTTAGAGATTGGCCCCTCCCAGAGGGGTTTGGTCTCCCTGGTCTCAGCGGTCTTAATGTTCTGTTTACAGCGGTTTAAAGGGAGCAGACCTATCTCGCAACCCTCTACAACGAGCTCCTTGTAATCACAGGCTCTGCCAGCATTCTCAGCCGGCCAGGCCGGGCAGACAGCATACAGACATGGTAGTTATGATGGAGAGAAAGGAAACGGAGGAGATATGTGAGAAACAGCCGCTTCACTTGTTTTGTTGTGAGGCAGACGGATAGAGAGCTCCTATGTTTCCTCCTCGCACACATCCACTGTTTCTATTACGCTCTGGCATTTTATTTACCTCTCTGGTGTCAAAACGCCATTTCACTGTTTCTGATACACACATACAGTACATGCAGGCATAGATGAGGAATGGATGGAATTGTATACACCCTTGGCACACACACACACACACCTCTACAGTCTATCATCCCTACTCGCATCCTATCAACCACACTATCAGAGGGGAGAGAGTTCTTATCCCCTCCATGCCACCTCAGTGCCACTTCCAGCTCCAATAACTCCAATAACTCCAATAACTGCCAGATATGGGGAGTATTCAGCAGTATTTTGTTCAGGTTGGGAGTGAGTGAGCAGCTATTTCCCTCTCATGCTCCCTACTATCTATCTGCACTGAGGAGCACCAACCCTTCACTCCACTCCGACTAGATGGCCCAGGCACTCAAATCATTCATGGATGAATAGGCCTTCACAGATACTTATTCTTCGGAATGAGAACAGACAGACATTTTCTCGCTTACTCTTTCTCCTATCTCCTCTCTCTATGTCTCCCTCTCTCTCTCTCTCTCTCTCTCTCTCTCTCTCTGTCTCTCTCTCTCTCTGTCTCCCTCTCTCTCTCTCTCTCTCTCTCTCTCTCTCTCTCTCTCTCTCTCCTATCTATCCACTCTCTCTCCCCCTCTCTCTCTCTCTCCTATCTATCCACTCTCTCTCCCTCTCTCTCTCTCCTATCTATACACTCTCTCTCCCTCTCTCTCTCTCCTATCTATCCACTCTCTCTCCCTCTCTCTCTCTCTCTCCTATCTATCCACTCTCTCTCCCTCTCTCTCTCTCCTATCTATCCACTCTCTCTCCCTCTCTCTCTCTCCTATCTATCCTCTCTCTCTCTCCTATCTATCCACTCTCTCCCCTTCTCCCCTTTAAAAAAAGGCAGACAGAAAAGTCTAAGCATGCAGAGAAAGGAAAGTGTCATGTCGGAATGCTAATTTGTTTTTTCGGGAAAAGGTCAAATGCACCAAACTCATTTCTGGAATGAAGCCCTCATATTGATTTGACTCATTTCTGGAATGAAACCCTCATATTGATTTGACTCATTTCTGGAATGAAGCCCTCATATTGATTTGACTCATTTCTGGAATGAAGCCCTCATATTGATTTGACTCATTTCTGGAATGAAGCCCTCATATTGATATGACTCATTTCTGGAATGAAGCCCTCATATTGATTTGACTCATTTCTGGAATGAAGCCCTCATATTGATTTGACTCATTTCTGGAATGAAGCCCTCATATTGATTTGACTCATTTCTGGAAAGAAGCCCTCATATTGATTTGACTCATTTCTGGAATGAAGCCCTCATATTGATTTGACTCATTTCTGGAATGAAGCCCTCATATTGATTTGACTCATTTCTGGAATGAAGCCCTCATATTGATTTGACTCATTTTGTTTGCCTGCCGTGAAATGGTAAAGAGTTGAAAACCATCAGAGAATCAGAGGGACATGACACATGACACTACAACTTAAACTACAAGTCCCATGATTCATAGCTGGAGGCGAGCCCTTGGTGACACGCTGCGGTGATGCTGTAATGCAGCCAGGGTTGTGTGTGCACTGCCACCCTCCTCAGCCATCGTGGGTTATCCATTATGAACCAGCCGGCAGAGAGAGACAGTGAAAGGAAAAGGCCAAGCTAACAGTAACTAGCCTCTATAAATACCCCCAGAATCACACGCATGAGGTGTGGAGCTATTTTTTATTCCATTTGTGTGATAAAACACACACGCGGCCACCGCCTGGGTCTCCTGACTCGACACACGTGCACGCTCATCCCTAACCTCTGTGCTCGGCGGCCCTCTGTCTAAATCAGAGAGATTACTTCCCTTGCTGCTCTGCTTTTCATTAACTAAACGCTGTGTTTCACACACGGGCCAAATGGGAAGGTGAGGCGGGCAGTGTGTGTGTGTGTGTGTGTGTGTGTGTGTGTGTGTGTGTGTGTGTGTGTGTGTGTGTGTGTGTGTGTGTGTGTGTGTGTGTGTGTGTGTGTGTGTGTGTACTAAGCAGGTAGGCAGGCAGACAGGCTGGAGATTGAGAATGAACCCTGATGGTCGTAGAGGCATGCTCTCTCTCTTTCTCCTTCACTCTCTCTCACTCTTCACCTCTCTCTTTCTCCTTCACTCTCT
>NC_048585.1:15240739-15255739 GCF_013265735.2 Oncorhynchus mykiss
CAGCTCCACTCTCTCCTCTCCTTCTCTCCTCTCCTTCTCTCAGCTCCACTCTCTCAGCTCCACTCTCACCTTTCCTTCTCTCAGCTCCACTCTCTCCTCTCCTCCTCTCAACTCCACTCCTTCTCTCATCTCCACTCTCTCCTCTCCTTCTCTCAGCTCCACTCTCTCCTCTCCTTCCTTCTCTCTGTAATACTATTGTCCTCAGAGCCAGGAGCGGCTAGCTGGCTTGGCCCAGGATTAGTCTCAGTCATGGCTGTGTGTATGCTCACACCCCTGTCAGCACATCAGAGAAGAGAGAGAAGCAGAGCAGCAGGCCCAGGGCCCCCCAGCACCGCATCATCCAATTACCCCAGGACAGGGCTCCCTGAGAGGGGGGCGTTGGGGGCAGCAGGGGTCCAGGCTGGGGCTCCGACATGCTGCACCAGGCCTATCCACCCACGCTACAGTCACACACTTCAAAACGCAGTCTCTAACGGTTGATCTGTTTATGGCAGCGACTTCTTTAGTTTCTTTGTACAATGGGAAATGACGTATGGTTTGTATCATTTTAGAGACTATTTCAGTGTTGTGGACAAAAATGATATGGTAGCAGCTACAGTGAACAGCAGGTTGTCATGGTGTAGCGTGTATTATACAGGACCATGGATCTGGAGAGACGTCCAGAAACACCAGAAAGACCTCTATTAATAAAACCCCTGAGGTGGTCTCGAGAGGCTCTCTCTCTGACACACACACACACTCACACACACACTGCCTCTCCTCCACCTCTCCCTCCTGAAGAGAAAACGGCCAAACTCAGTACGTCTGTGGAAAAACAATCTCCTCGTATCTCCTAGTAGCCCTCCACAATCCCTTGTGGGAGACCACTGGGAAGTGTAATAGTATCAATGGCCGCCCGCCTACCTTCTTGATGCGCCCGCTCTTGGTGCCCACGAAGGCCAGGGAGTGGTTCTTGTAGACATAGGCGATGACCGAGGTCATCTTGTCGGTGGAGTCAGAGAAGAGAGGGATGCCCTGCACCATCTCTGACACCCCCAGCGGAGCGTTCATATCCAGGCCACAGAAGTTGTCGTCGATGGTTAAGAGCTGGAGGGAGGGGAGGGAGGGGAGGGAAAGAGAGAGGGGAGGGGAAAAGAGAGGGGAGGGGAAGAGAGAGGGGAGGGGAAGAGAGAGGGGAGGCAGAAAGTCATTATTGGACTTTTTTTGTGATCAACTGTCTCTTATTTCTTGTTGAAGAAGAGCGTGTATTCTGAAGAAGACTATGGTAGATGTTCAGTGAGAGATACTTAAAGTTAGTGCATTTATCTTCAGATAGCTTGGTGAGACAACCACATATCTCAGTCATAGTGAGCACATTTTCCCTCAATAAAGTAGCTATCAAAGTCAGTGTATGTAGGAGGGGGAGGGGGGGGGGATTTATAGAGACAAAAGTGTGGGTTTGGCTCCAGCCCTGCAATAACACATCTGATTCATCAACACTATCATCATCCTTCATCTGCACTAACATTGTCTTCCATGTGTTACAGCTGGGTGGGAGATAAAACCGGCAAGCACTGCATCTCCTCCAAGACCAGAAACAACAGGTTCAACAGTTGTAAATACCAGTAGAAAACACAGAGGAATTCATCTCAGAGTCAGAAGACATGAATGTGAAGGGAGAGAGGTTCATAATGGCCTTTTACACTGTCTGGGTTTAGTCTCAGTGACACAGTGTTATTTAGACTGTCTGAGACTCACCTACTGGACATGCAGAGAGGGAGTGAGGAAGAGGTAGAGAGAGAGAGGGAGAGAGAGAAAGAGAGAGAAAGAGAGAGAGAACGAGAGAGAGAGAGAGAGAGAGAGAGAGAGAGAGAGAGAGAGAGAGAGAGAGAGAGAGAGAGAGAGAGAGAGAGGGAAAGGGAGAGGGATGAAGACTGCAGTCAAGTTACAGTAGTCCTATGTAATATTGCCAGCAGCTACCCTGACAGGCTGATCCCAGGCAGATTCCCCCCACAATACCACCAGTGTAAAGCCAAGAGATGCCAACAACAGAAAATACTATTCAAAGTGAATCGGAGAACAAAACAAAATGAGCCTTCCTTATTTTCCCACCGCCACGCCAAATCAGTGTTGACCTCTAGGGAGGAGAAATAATCTGAAAAACAAGAAACGCTCACCTCGTTTTTCATCTGTTATGCAGCTGTTATGCCTCGCAATTGGACATGCTACTGTGCTTTTGTAATTGCCATGTGTCAGGTAGCCAAGCCATATGTGTCAGGTAGCCCAGCCATATGTGTCAGGTAGCCCAGCCATATGTGTCAGGTAGCCCAGCCATATGTGTCAGGTAGCCCAGCCATATGTGTCAGGTAACCCAGCCATATGTGTCAGGTAGCCCAGCCATATGTGTCAGGTAGCCCAGCCATATGTGTCAGGTAGCCCAGCCATATGTGTCAGGTAGCCCAGCCATATGTGTCAGGTAACCCAGCCATATGTGTCAGGTAGCCCAGCCATATGTGTCAGGTAACCCAGCCATATGTGTCAGGTAGCCCAGCCATATGTGTCAGGTAGCCCAGCCATATGTGTCAGGTAACCCGAAAGGCAACCCGAAAGGTAGCCCAGCCATATGTGTCAGGTAGCCCAGCCATATGTGTCAGGTAGCCCAGCCATATGTGTCAGGTAGCCCAGCCATATGTGTCAGGTAGCCCAGCCATATGTGTCAGGTAGCCCAGCCATATGTGTCAGGTAGCCCAGCCATATGTGTCAGGTAACCCAGCCATATGTGTCAGGTAGCCCAGCCATATGTGTCAGGTAGCCCAGCCATATGTGTCAGGTAGCCCAGCCATATGTGTCAGGTAGCCCAGCCATATGTGTCAGGTAACCCAGCCATATGTGTCAGGTAGCCCAGCCATATGTGTCAGGTAACCCAGCCATATGTGTCAGGTAGCCCAGCCATATGTGTCAGGTAGCCCAGCCATATGTGTCAGGTAACCCGAAAGGCAACCCGAAAGGTAGCCCAGCCATATATGTCAGGCAGCCCAGCCATATGTGTCAGGTAGCCCAGCCATATGTCTCAGGTAGCCCAGCCATATGTGTCAGGTAGCCCAGCCATATGTGTCAGGTAGCCCAGCCATATGTGTCAGGTAGCCCAGCCATATGTGTCAGGTAACCCAGCCATATGTGTCAGGTAGCCCAGCCATATGTGTCAGGCAGCCCAGCGGTTAGAGCAATGAGCCAGTAATTAAAAGGTCACTAGTTTGAATCCCTGCGCTGACAAAGGGAAACATCTGTTGATGTGCCCTTGAGCAAGGCAGTTAAACCTAGTTGCCCCAGGGTCGCCATTGATAATGACTGACCCTGGCCGTGACCCCATTCTCCAAGGGTGTCTCGGGGAGAGTCGGCTATGCCAAAAAACACATTTCCAATTCACACACGTGTATTAATTCCCACGTGTACATGTGTGAAACAGGGAATATATTAGCACCAACCAAATGACTATTATATGCAGATAGAATGGTGGGTTGGAATATGGACGACATGCAGTCTGGGGAATGTTCACCTGTCATAAGAAAAGAGAATGCTGTATGGCTTCTGATAGCAGAATAATGATGCTAGACAATAGGCATTACTCCATCTGTATGGACAGATTTGAAACAGTGGGCTTTGGACTGGTGGACAGTCCCATTTGATTAATATGGAGGCAGTGCGCTGGGTTATTGTGAGAGTAAAAGCGCGACAGTTGATATTACAGTTGGAGATGTTGTTCTCCTTTCCCGTGATTAAAGGTCCTGAGGTCAGATGTGAAAGCGGGTTATAAATCATCACCTGTTATCATATATTATAAGACCAAATCATTTCTGGCATACCATTATGCCGATTCAAACCTTCCATCTCAACCAGGGCTGTGTCTGGGTCCATCTAATACATCAGAAACACTGGCGTCTCTCTCTGCTTAATGAAAGATTAGACACGATAAAAACGACATTATAAACCAAAGTTGTGTTTATCGGCATTAAAGCTCTAACTGCCGGTAACAGTAAGCTTCTGCATGTAAACAAGCCATCACGTTTTTCAATGAGGCCATTATTGGGATAAAGTGGAGCACAATATGGCAATGTTACTCTTTTTCTTGGTTAAGATGGCATTGGTGGGGACAAAGTGGAGCAAAATATGGCAATGATACCCTTTTGGTTGGTGAAGGAGGCCATTGTGGGGACAAAGTGGAGCAAAATATGGCAATGATACCCTTTTGGTTGGTCAAGGAGGCCATTGTGGGGACAAAGTGGAGCAAAATATGGCAATGATACCCTTTTGGTTGGTGGTTCTTTCCCGGAAGCTTTTTAGTGAACTCAGTCCTCAGGGAAACGTTCAGTCAAGTGTCTGCTGACAGAGTTTCACAAGCCCTTCATCTTTGTCACCACGGAGATAGAGAGCTTTCATGAAGGCAATAGAATCATACACTGGAGCCGTCTCCATAACATGGTGGTTATGTTATGAGTAATCTGTCTGAGACTGTCACGCCCTGACCTTAGATATCTCTATTTTTCTATGTATTTTGGTTAGGTCAGGGTGTGACTAGGGTGGGTACTCTAGTTTTTGTATGTCTATGTTGGCCTGATATGGTTCCCAATCTGAGACAGCAGTTTATCATTGTCTCTGATTGGGGATCATATTTAGGTAGCCATTTTCGTCATTTGTGTTGTGGGGTTGTGTCTATGTTTAGTTGCCTGTCAGCACTATTTGTATAGCTTCACGTTTCGTTCGTTGATTTGTTTTTTTGTTCAGTGTTCATTCATTAAAAGAGAATGTACGCATACCATGCTGCACCTTGGTCTGATCCTTATGATGAACGTGACAGAGACTTCACTATGGTCGAGTCAAATTCATTTCATATCGGGAGAAGAAGGGAGAGAGAGAATAAACAAGTCAGAGAGAGAGAGAAAAACACATGTTTTTGGTTTCACATTGGTTGTTGGAACAAAGCCATATATTTCATGGTCGTAAAAAATAACGTTATTTAAACGTCCTGAGAACAGAAGTTAAAAGTTAGCCTATTATGGGAACATTTACTCTGGTTAGTGGGTTATTTAGAGGTTTTTTAATAGCTTCCTTAAAAGTTTCACTGAATGCTTTAATAGGACTTTTAATAACACTGCTAGCATATTTAAGATTTCATTTTCTCAAGTACAGATAGGACACATGGCGAGTCATTTCCTGAGGAATAATCATGAGAACATGTATTTTGTTATTGTGACACTGCATCAGTTAGATTCAAACCTCTGACTTTCTATCCCTGTCTATCCCTGGAATTAGCCCACTGCACCACCAGGATGGAGCTAGCATGCCATGGGTTTTTGCGCATACAAAGCTGTTTATTTTTGTCCATTCAAAGGAAACAAGCACTCATTAAGATCAGATGGGGCCAATTAGTTGGCGCAGCCAACACACCTGAACCCACTTCACAAGATGGAGGATAGAGAGAGTTTTGTTGATGCTGAGAACGGAATGTAGATGTTTTTAAGTAACATTCTGAGAATGGAATTTAGAGCGTATTGATGTTAATGAGTACAACATTCCCAGAATCGCTTAAGTCACTCCATTTTAAAAATGTTCCCAGAATGTAATGCAAATATGACATTAAATGGAACCATGTGGGAACTTGTGTGGAATGCTCTGTGGAAGTACTAAAATTCTTACAGAAGAACATCGTTTTTTAACATTCTCTGAACAATTTGAGAACATGAGATTAAATAGAACCATGAAAAAACCTGTAGGAAACATTATGCTGAAGTACTGAAATTCCCACATTGTTTCTTAATATTCTCTGAACTTTTTGAGAACATTCCCAATGTCAAACCAGTTGTAGAACGTTCCTAGAACATTACCAACATTGAAATGAAATGTAACCATGTTCAAACTTTTAGGAAACGTTCTGTTGAAGTTATGAAACACCAAGAAAATATACTTTTTTTGTCAAGTTCCTGAACTGTGTTAAGAATGTCCCAAAGCCAAGCAACTTTCCTGCACCATTCCCAGAAAGTTGTGGGAAGGTTGAATGCAAAATAACCACAGGACAATCAGGCCCTCACCAAGCTCTAAGAAACATGGTTCTCAGAACGTTATGTGCTAGCTGGGTCCAGTCCAGCCAATGTCGCCTGACCTTTAAAAATCTGCTGGCTTAGATTGCTGGTTCCGTGGGCCGGGGAGCATGAAGTGTAGCTGAGGCTAGCACCCAGCCATCCTCTAGCAGGGGTCAAAAGTAGTGCACTATATAGGGAATAGGGTACCATATGGGAGGCAGGACAGAGCGGCCAACTCAAAACATCTTGTCACGTCTGCTCCCACGCTTCCCCTCTCTGGCGCTTGAGGGCGCCAGGCTGCACTTCATCTCTCCCTGTGTTACAATAAATATCTTGGTTCATTCATCCATGTTTCCTGGTCTGGGTTTGCACTTGGGTTCCCCTGTGCTGTTCCGCTTAACAGTACAAAAAGTGTCCAAGTGGTGTGTTGAATGCCGTTTTCCACTCGTCCCCCTCTCTGATGCGGAAAAGGTGGTAGGCATTCTGGAGGTCGAGTTTAGTGAAAACCGTGGCACCATGGAGGGGGGGAAAGCAGAACTGATGAGTGGCAAGGGATACTTGTTCCTGACAGTGATACTATTCAACCCACGGAAGTGACCCATGACCCATCTCTTTTCTTGACGAAGAAAAACACACTTTGATTTCTCATCCAGTTAAGCAGAGCAGCACAGGGGAACCCAAGAGCAGACTCAAACAGGGATGAATGAACCAAGATATTTATTGTAACACAGGGAGAGATTAAGTGCAGATCCAGGGAAGCTTGGATGAGTTGTAGGAAGCCAGATGTGGAGGCTGAGGTAGGAGTGAGCTGGGTTGGGACTGTTGATTATGTGGAAACTGATCATCTCCTGGTGAATACCAGAGAGTGGCTCTGCCACACAAGGTTGGTCTCAAACAGAGGTCTGGGGGAAGATGGGCCGGCGATTTGACTCAACAATATTTCCCCCATAATGGCCAAGCCTCCTCTTACTGGACGCAGGGAACAAGTGGAGACCATCTGGCCAACCTGGACACAGTATAGACAGCTCCTAGTGTCTGCCTCTCCTCTGGAGATAGACGGGTCCGGCCGGGCTGCATGGGTTCAGGCTTAGAACATGCCTGGGGTAGGGATGCAGTCGGAGGAGAAGGGCAAGGCACTGAAGCAGATGTTAAGGTACTCAACCCTACCTACCCTCTCCCTCCAACACTCCCAGAGACGGTTGTCAATGCGGATAGTGAGAGAAATGAGTTCATCAAGATCATCAGGCTACTGGACACCAACTCGTCCTTGAGGGTCTCAGTGAGTGAGTTCCGGAATGCTCCCTGAAGAGCCTCCTCATTCCAGCCGCGCTCTGCGGCGAGGGTGCGGAACTCAAATGCCATTTCAGTAACACTCTGGGCGCCTTGACGGAGGGACAGGAGTTGTTTAGTGGCATCCTTTCCACAGACAGGGTGGTCGAAGACTTCTGTGGTGATAGTCTTTCTGCAGGCCTGTCTGCTGTCCTCTCAGGTCTGTCTGCTGCCCATGCATCATCACAAGACAGAGAGCTTGGTCCGGCGTTGTCGTCGTGACGATAGCTCAGGGCACACACACATGAGCGCATAAACATACCATCACCAGACACCCTTATACAGTATCTGGAGCTTTAGTTGGTAGAGCGGTGGACCCCTCCATCTATAGCCCTCCTGCTGCTTACTCCTCTGATAGAAAGAGGAACAAATGAGAGAAGAAGAGAAATCTTCTGCTGGCTACAGCCCCTTGACTTGATTTTCATCATTGTTACAGGTGGTTACAAAGGAGCCTCATCACCCAGAGGTCAGGGGTTAACCGCCCTATGAGGGAGGAAATGAGAAATGAGAAAGGGAGGGAGGGAGGGAGGGAGATGTGAGGAGGGAGAGGGAATGGCTCGTCTGACCAACAACAAGAGGTGCGCAAACATTTCTTTTATTTTCAGCCGATTTCAGATTGATACCTCGGAGGGTATAACGAGGGTACTTTTGGTACTTTTGATAGAAGTGTGTGTGCATGTGTGTGTGGGTGTGAGTGTGTGTGTGTTTGTGCATGACACACACTCATGCATGTACAGAGAACCAGACGTGTGTTCTCGTCTCCCGTTATTGACACCTGCCGTGATATTTCTGGAGAAGCGTCCTAACATGCCAATCACACCGAGCAGCGACTCAATTTAATGAAATATACTTGCTGTCTGTCATCCTTTCAGGAAGCAGACACGTTTTCATTACGCCCGCACAAAACATGACATTTGACACCCATCTCAGTCACCCAGACACAAATAATATCCAGTCCTCAAAACAGCCCCCATCTGCCTGTCTGTCTGTCTGTCTCTCTCTCTCCTTTCTCTATCAAACCATTTTTACTCTCATTCTCTCCCCCCTACTCTCTCTGCCTACAGTCCCCTCTCTCCTCCTCCCAGCCTCCTCCCTCTCCCAGCCTCCTCCCTCTCTCACTCCATGTCCAACGCTCCCCCCCTCTACAGGTACACGATTCCTTCTACATTATGGTCAATTTCACACTGAGAGTCCCTGGGTGGAGTGAGGACACAGGGGAGGACACCGGCTCCCCTCCTAAAAGCCTCTGGAGGAGAGATGAGGCTCTGCTGCATCTGAACCACGGCCAAAAACAGAGTACGGAATCAGGTCACTCAGACCTCTCGCTGTCCCTCCTTTTCTCTCTCCCTCTATCTCTATTTCTCTGTCTGCCAGCCAGCTACAGTACAAAGAGAGCTCTCTTCTGGACTGGGCATACGGCTCAGTAGACACAGACTAGAGAGAGAGAAAGAGAGAGAGAGAGAGAGCGAGAGAGAGAGAGACAGAGAGAGAGAGAGACAGAGGGAGAGACAGAGAGAGAGAGAGAGAGAGAGAGAGAGAGAGAGAGAGAGAGAGAGAGAGAAAGAGAGAAAGAGAGAGAGACAGAGACAGAGAGAGAGAGAGAGAGAGAGAGAGACAGAGAGAGAGAGAGAGAGAGAGAGAGAGAGAGAGACAGAGAGAGAGAGAGACAGAGACAGAGAGAGAGAGAGAGAGAGAGAGAGAGAGAGAGAGAGAGAGAGAGAGAGAGAGAGAGAGAGAGAGAGACAGAGAGAGAGAGAGAGAGAGACAGAGAGAGAGAGAGAGAGAGAGAGAGAGAGAGAGCGAGAGAGAGAGAGAGAGAGAGAGAGAGAGGTGGTGGCACAATGCGATTAAAGGGATTGAATGAGATCCACTGTTCAACGCTCTCTGATGTTGGGCCTAATCTGGGCCTGCAGTGTCACAAAGAGGAGTCCTATGGTCCGCTGGTTCAGGAAGTTAATGACACACATTATACTGGTAGACGTGTTTCCCCACAACACCACTCCACCACAGCAGAGCCATGAAGCATCACTTATTTTAAAACAACACAACAAATATAGGTGGGTAGTAATAATCGGTCAGTGCAAACCTGTATTTCCATGAACTTCACAACACATAATTACGTACAATGTTAACACTGTGTGAAATAGCTTGCCTGTCAAATTGAATGCTGGGCACAACAACCTTGCATAACTGCCTACGCATTCACATTCATTATGTAATCATAACAACGTGGGACAGCCACAACACATCGCACCGCGGACTTATTCTACTGCATTTATCTGTCCTTTAACTAGGTGAGTCCCATTGAGACAGGAACACCTATGTGAGAACGCTATTCATTGACTACAGCTCAGCATTCAACACTATAGTGTCCCCAAAGCTAATCACTAAGTTAAGGACCCTGGGACTAAACACCTCCCTCTGCAACTGGATCTTGGACTTCCTGACAGGCCGCCCCCAGGTGGTGAGGTTAGGTAACAACACATCTGCCACGCTGATCCTCAACACAGGGGCCCCTCAGGGGTGCGTGCTCAGTCCCCTCCTGTACTCCCTGTTCATTCATGGCTGCACGGCCAAGCACGACCCCAACACCATCATTAAATTTGCCGATGACACAACAGAGGTAGGCCTGATCACCGACAACGACAAGACAGCCTATAGGGAGGTGGTCAGAGACCTGGCCGTGTGTTGCCAGGACAAGAACCTCTCCCTTAACGTGGTCAAGACTAAGGAGATGATTGTGGACTACAGGAAAAAGAGGACCGAGCACGCCCCCATTCTCATCCACTGGGCTGCAGTGGAGCAGGTAGAGAGCTTCAAGTTCCTTGGTGTCCACATCACCAACAAACTAACATGGTCCAAACACACCAAGACAGTCGTGAAGAGGGCACGACAAAACCTATTCCCCCTCATGAGACTTTAATAACTCTACCTACATGTACATACTACCTCAACTAACTGGTGCCCCCGCACATTGACTCTGTACCGGTACTCTCCCTGAATATAGTCTCGCTATTGTTATTTCACTGCTGCTCTTTAATTACTTGTTCTTTTTATCTCTTATTCATATCTGTTTTTTGGGGAAATTGCTTTGTTTTTTAGGGGCTCGTAAGTACGGATTTCACTGTTGTATTCGGCGCATGTGACTAATAACATTTGATTTGATTTGAATCTCTATTTCAAGGGACTTGGCTGCCAAGTGAGTCCCATTGAGACAGGAATCTGTTCATGAAGGGACTTGACTGCCGACGTGGACTTGACTTGAACTCGAGACAGTTATTTCCCTCCACAGTGTTGTCTGTACAGTTGCAGCCCCATGCAGTGAGCTCGGTGATGGGAGTGCAATGTGCAGTCTGTCTGAGCGCTGATCCATGGCAACCCTTCGTCCCGCTCGCCGCGCATGACAGAGCGCAGGATTGCACGCTAACGCCGCCCACCGCCGTTCCCTCTACGCTTCCCTCCCTCCACCACAAACACTGGCCAGCTGACTCTATCAAACACTGGCCAGCTTCTCTATCTTTCATTTTCTCCCTCTAGTATCATCCCTCTCCCTCCAGTATCATCCCTGTTCATTATCCTCTCCTCCATCTCCTCCATCTCCCTCCAGTATCATCCCTCTGCCTCCAGTATCATCCCTCTCCCTCCAATATGATCCCTGTTCATCATCCTCTCCTCCATCTCCTCCATCTCCCTCCAGTATCATCCCTCTGCCTCCAGTATCATCCCTCTCCCTACAGAATCATCCTTGTCCATCATCATCTCATCCATCTACCTCCAGTATCATCCCTCTGCCTCAAGTATCATCCCTCTCCCTCCAATATCATCCCTGTTCATCATCCTCTCCTCCATCTCCTCCATCTCCCTCCAGTATCATCCCTCTGCCTCCAGTATCATCCCTCTCCCTATAGTATCATTCTTGTTCATCATCATCTCATCCATCTCCCTCCAGTATCATCCCTCTGCCTCAAGTATCATCCCTCTCCCTCCAATATCATCCCTGTTCATCATCCTATCCCTCCAGTATCATCATATCCGTCCAGTATCATCCTTCTCCCGCCAGTATCATCTCTGCTCACCCTCCTCTCCTCCCTCACCCTCCAGTATCATCCCTGTTCATCATCCTCACCCTCCAGTATCATCCCTGTTCATCATCCTCTCCTCCCTCACCCTCCAGTATCATCCCTGTTCATCATCCTCTCCCTCCAGTATCATCCCTGTTCATCATCCTCTCCCTCCAGTATCATCCCTATTCATCATCCTCTCCTCCCTCTCCCTCCATTATCATCCCTATTCATCAACCTCTCCTCCCTCACCCTCCAGTATCATCCCTGTTCATCATCCTCTCCCTCCAGTATCATCCCTGTTCATCATCCTCTCCCTCCAGTATCATCCCTATTCATCATCCTCTCCTCCCTCTCCCTCCATTATCATCCCTATTCACCCTCCTCTCCTCCCTCACCCTCCAGTATCATCCCTGTTCATCATCCTCTCCCTCCATGTTTCATCCCTGTTCATCATCCTCACCCTCCAGTATCATCCCTGTTCATCATCCTCTCCCTCCATGTTTCATCCCTGTTCATCATCCTCACCCTCCAGTATCATCCCTGTTCATCATCCTCTCCCTCCAGTATCATCCCTGTTCATCATCCTCTCCCTCCAGTATCATCCCTATTCATCATCCTCTCCTCCCTCTCCCTCCATTATCATCCCTATTCACCATCCTCTCCTCCCTCACCCTCCAGTATCATCCCTGTTCAACATCCTCTCCCTCCATTATCATCCCTATTCACCCTCCTCTCCTCCCTCACCCTCCAGTATCATCCCTGTTCATCATCCTCTCCCTCCATGTTTCATCCCTGTTCATCATCCTCTCCCTCCAGTATCATCCCTATTCACCCTCCTCTCCTCCCTCACCCTCCAGTATCATCCCTGTTCATCATCCTCTCCCTCCATTATCATCCCTATTCACCCTCCTCTCCTCCCTCACCCTCCAGTATCATCCCTGTTCATCATCCTCTCCCTCCATTATCATCCCTATTCACCCTCCTCTCCTCCCTCACCCTCCAGTATCATCCCTGTTCATCATCCTCTCCCTCCAGTATCATCCCTATTCACCATCCTCTCCTCCCTCACCCTCCAGTATCATCCCTGTTCATCATCCTCTCCCTCCAGTATCATCCCTGTTCATCATCTTCTCAGAGCGTGTGTTTGGAAGGAGTCCAGTCAGAACAGGGGTCCTTCTAAGGTCCCTGCCGCTGCTACTGTCAGAGGATTGTACACACACTGCTGACTGGGCAGATGTACTGTAGAGGACAGAAGGGATGAAACCATACAATGGACAGATCAATGGACAGATCCTCAGGTCTGAGCTGTTTATGCTTAGTGTAGCTAGGAGAGGAGGGCAGGAGCTTGACCTACTATGGTTGGTGATGGGGTTTGTACACACACACACAAACACACACACACACACACACACACACACACACACACACACACACACACACACACACACACACACACACACACACACACACACACACACACACACACACACACACAGATGTCTAGAGCGATTAGTAGTATACATCCAGCCTGCAGCTGGAGCCTGTTGATATAGCAGGATGTTCAGGTCTATACATGGTGTCTGGTTCCAGGGGCTTACAGAGCTTATAAGGAGAAAAACATCCCACTCTTATCAATAAACACACCATTCATTCTAGTCTCTCCTGGGGACCTAAAGGAGCCATGCTCATATCTGGGACTCTAATCACTTAGCGAGGGTGCTTGGATAAAAAGCATGAAAAACAGGGGTTCTGAATGAAGTTTCCATCTGCAGTTTGGATGCACATTATGCATTCCACAGTCTGTGTGTGACTATGTGAGAGAGAATAGGTATGTAGAGTGAAATATCTGTCACCTACTAGATTTAACTCCCTTTCTATAGAGCCCTTGGGAGTGTTCTAAAACAGACAGAATGATTAGCATTGAAGAGGGAACAACACACACACAGAGAGAGAGAGAGAGAGAGAGAGAGAGAGAGAGAGAGAGAGAGCTGACGATACTTGCCAGGGCCTGACAGTGATGTCATCTCTCCGAGACATGCCATCAGTCTCTCAGCAGATCAATGTGGTTTATGGGAGGCAAAATAGTGAGACTTTTGGAGTGTGTGTGTGTGTGTGTGTGTGTGTGTGTGTGTGTGTGTGTGTCCACAAGTTTATTGTCTATCTGAGGAGAGAGATTAAATATGTGTCTTTGTGTCTTTGTGTCTTTGTGTCAAAGAAGACAACTACCTGGCTGTGTTGTGTTGGCTTGTCTGCCTCACAGACAGGAGAGGCAGTCTCTACCTGGTTGTGTTGTGTTGGCTTGTCTGCCTCACAGACAGGAGAGGCAGTCTCTACCTGGCTGTGTTGTGTTGGCTTGTCTGCCTCGCAGACAGGAGAGGCAGTCTCTACCTGGCTGTGTTGTGTTGGCTTGTCTGCCTCACAGACAGGAGAGGCAGTCTCTACCTGGCTGTGTTGTGTTGGCTTGTCTGCCTCACAGACAGGAGAGGCAGTCTCTACCTGGCTGTGTTGTGTTGGCTTGTCTGCCTCACAGACAGGAGAGGCAGTCTCTACCTGGCTGTGTTGTTTTGGCTTGTCTGCCTCACAGACAGGAGAGGCAGCCTTGATATTGTGCTGTTCTCCATAATTCATGTTTATGTATGATCCCATCTGTCAGAATCAATGGGGGAACAACAGATCTATGTGGGGTAGAGAACACAATCAAATTAAACTAAATGACACTCGCTGATTTCAGGGGAAACCGGGTGGAAATTGAGACATCCAAAAACAGAGCCGGAAGACAGCGAGAAAACGAGCGGGGCATCGGCTGGGTGAAGAGACACTTGGTTAATCCAAGAATAATGTGTTGTGATGGATTCTGACCTTTTGTGGGTTAGTATCATGTATGGAGATATAATTAGTGTGTGTCAGGCGGCGACCACTACGGCTGCACCTTGAATGGCACCCCATTTCCCTACATGGTGCACTATGGGGCCCTGGTCAAAAGTAGTGCACTACATAGGGATTAAGGTGCCATTTGGAACACGACTGTGTTTTAATGAAGCCAGATCCGGAGGATGTGGAGGGGACTGAATCACCAGACGACGCTGATTAAACTCCAATCAGCTCAACTCAGAAAGAAGGCAGCCCAGAACAGGACACAATGTACAAAGGTTGATCAAATTAAGAGACGGAAGGAAGAAGAGCCATTATCAAAAAGAAGAACATCAAACATCAACTTAGTCCAGATGAGTGTTGCCTTCCGAGCTGCTTTCAAGTGGAGGGACAACGGAGTAGAATAACCTAATTCAATGGAAATAATTCAGAATGTGAAGTCGGCGTGGATGACACATGTAGAAGAATAGCCGATAGCATGCTACTTAACGACATGTCATTTATGATCATTAGGAAGTGGGGAGTGAGGGCGAGGAGGACCGCAGACATGTGACAGGGGTGAACACGCCTCTCCTCTCTGTGAGCAGCCTAGAGTGGTGAGAAAACCACTCAACTAGCCATGTTTAGAGCAGAACAGGCGAGAGAGAAAGAGGGAGAGAAGAGAAAGGAGAGAATTTCCT